>NC_135855.1:34497966-34617966 GCF_031162955.1 Sander vitreus
CTGTGTTCCAGTATGACTCTCCTTCCAGTGGGCAACAGGAAAGCATTACCAATATTTTACCTCTGTACCGGACTATTTAGTAACGTTCTTCATTACTCTATGGAAAAAATGCTAGCTGCAAATATTTTTTTTAGGCTTTATTAAATAAGGTATGTTCACTAAGTGTATTCTTTAGAAACAGGTAGGCAGCAAGGAATATATACACAAGTTTACATCTGGGAGCTGCCTTCAACAATCTCAGTCTTGCTTGTTAAGGGTTAAGCCTGGTTTGCTTCTTGAGCTGGTTTGAACAGACACACCAGGAACTTTCCAGTCAACTTATTTTCCATAATCCACTTTTTTTGGTGTCTTTCACTAGTAGAACGTAGGCTAGTGTATCTTTAACTTTCTTGCTGGCCTACACGTACATGTAGTTTTTTTTGGCCCTCTTTTGTCCTGAAAGTCTGAGTGTCTTTGAGGACACTCCTCCTTCCATTGCAAATGTCTAACGCCCGCAAGGAGAAAAGTGAAGAGTTCAAAGCCGAGCAGTACAACTGTATCGGAACAACTTACAGCTGGCACTAGAGATAAAAATGTAGGATGCAGGGGAATTGGCACTCAGTGTACAGTGACAGTCGTGGCTTGATGCCTGGTGTCCCAGAGTCTTGCTTTGAACCAGCACAAACACTTCGTCTTTGCCAGGGGGCCACTGAGGAGGAGCAACAAAGTTATGAGTGTGTAATGTTAGTATATGTTCTTGTGGCATGTCAGGAAGGAGTGTGAATCAAGCCATTGATTTGTCTGGGAACTAATTTGACTTTTCTGTACATTTATTGTATTTTGCAAAAAAAAAACAACAAGGATGACTATAGTTGGATTGTACTTTGGCCTTTTGAAACGTAGCCAATATATGCACATAAAGTATTGGGGTAAACTGCTTCTAATTCAAATGAGGTAAAACTTACTGAGAGCAATGGCCTCATTTAACTGAGACCACACTGGCAGAAAGGGTGATGGAAAGGTTGAGACGCTTATTAATAATATCTGGAAATCTAAATAAGTTTTCAGTGTTCATTTTTCAGCAAAATATCAAGTGCAAATAACAAGTGCGCACACACACAAATGTATAAATACTTTATTCTCTTATACTAATAATTATACTCCACACTTCCATCAAGCTGAGCCAATGTTGGCTGATGACACCACAGTTCTAGGCCTCATCAAGGACAATAATGAGTCCCCCAGGGACACTGTGTCACAACTGGCAGCATGGTGTACAGACAACAACCTAGAGCTCAATGTCAACAAGACGGTGGAGAGGGTTATGAACTTCCATAAACACCCATCTTCACTTCCTCCACTAGGCCTCAACAACGCAACTGTAAAGGCAGTGGACTCTGTTGAGTTTATATGCAACATATTTATTATTTCCTATTTGTTTACATGTATATCATTCTTGTAATTGTTGTAATTCTGTATTTAACTCTTTTAACTTGCAATTTAACTTTACTATTTCATTGCGCTGTATCATCAACAAGTCAAACTACTGTGCGTATGGCACATTTTGCAAATAAAGCGATTTTGATTCTTCTTTTGAGTACTTAACTATCTTCCAGTCCAGAAGTACCAACAGTTTATCCCCCATCTACTTCCATTGAGCTTAAAATAAACAATAAAGATAACTTTTATCTACCTGGATTAGTAGATTGTAGTTGTATGAACCCATAAAAACTTTATTTCTGAAGAAAAACAGCTCGGTGTCAAAATGTCTTCTTACCACATATGCCTACCTGTCTTCACAGTAAAAGCTGTCCATGTTTCATTGTAATATACCAAACCTCTTGACAGTCTGTCGCCTGGATGCTGTCTTTTATGACACATTGTTTAAAGTTACCTGCATCATGTATCTGCAGTCACTCATAATAATTAATTATTTCTCAAACTCTTCTTGCATAGTGACAAAAGAGAGTTGCATCTCCCCCTACTGCATTTACTGTAAAAGCACCATTGCCAAATCAAATCAAAAGAGACTGTATTCTGTACACTGTAACACTTGTATGTGTGGCTCTGAAGGTCTTACTCACTTTGTTTTCAGAATACTTTTAAGTTTTAATATGGACAAGATATCCTGTGTAGAAGTTTATCTGCCGTAGGCTACTGGCTGGAATCGAAATGTATAGTAATTTTAAGGGCATGTAATAACCAAAGGTTATACAGAAGACAAATAGTGTTACTGTAGGCCTATGTTGTATCATAATTAAAATAAAGAATCAATCAAAAATTATGTATTTCTCATTCCAGTTCTAACTTGTAAACAATTAAATCTGGTACACTGGTTACAAAGCAAGTCTTCTTCTTTGAAAAACTCACTGACAAAGTGCAAGAAACAATTTATGAATACATAAATAATAGCGTCAAGTAAACACATTGTGTGTTCCCTGTAGATTATAGAACTTGTTTTAATTGTCTTAGTGGGGGCTTATTTACACTCATGACCATGAATAATTTCACTTCCTCAGCACGACAACAAAAAAAGAACCGTAGGCAGATCTCCTGTTTGACTCTACAAGGTCACGTGTGTTACAGTAATTGTGCTATTCCTCTTTTCAATAAAAAAAATAAGTAATAAAAAAATCTAACATATAACTGCAGATGTAGCTTAAATTATAAAGAAATAGACAGTAAGCTGAAAGCTGGATGATGTCTGCATAACTCTGTCGATATCAGATAGATAGATATAAAGATAATTTGTTAATAGTTTCTTAATGTATTTGATGTTGTTTTCTCTTATTGACTACAACACTTTGTCAGCGACAGTCAAAGTTGATAAAATAGGACCACAAAAGCCTCTAAATGTAACTTCACTGTTGAAGTTGGTATTTCCTCAAGACTTGAACGCAGCACAATACACGTCAGCTGATTAGCGCCAGAGCCGTACAAAAGTCACGTGACTGCTGTCAGCACGTGACACTCTGGAGCAGCACATCAACATGGATGCAGGACGACCACAGTAAGTTGAGCTTTCTGACTAGAAAATGTATTTCTTTTAGAGGTCTGTTAGCTTTTACTGTCAATCTATGAAGATGTTGTTGAACATAAAGATGTTACTGAACATAAAGGTGTTACTAAACATAAATATGTTACTTCGCTAAACTCGCGAGCTCGACTGATATATATATATATATATATAAAAAGCTGTTGTCAGCAGATGTGCCGTTACTTCACTGTCTGTCCCTGCGGAACTAACACCCAACATGTTTTGAAGTTCAGTTTCGTAAGGATGTAGTGTAGAAATGTCTACACTATTGATATTGGAGGAGATATTTTACGTCACTAACAGTGTATATATAAAAAAAGAACATTTTCTTAACAGACCAAATTGAAAGCATTTAAAATGGTAATGTATGAAAAGCCAACAGTATATTTGTGTTTTGTTTTCTCATGATCATAGAATAACTGTTGTTGAATGATGCTGCAATCCTAAAGTAATTATCTAGTAATGAACAAACGTCATCTTCTTGTGATCACGACACAACCCAGGCAGATACCTTGTGATCATTAGATAAAACCGCGAGAGAATCTGCTGTGGTAATCATAAAGTTGTCAGCAGTAATAAGGTAATCTCTGCCAGAGGTTGGAACAAATCAGGCACACCTTGTGACAGTGTGTGTGTTGTGTGTTGGGTGCTGTGTGATAAAAACACAATTTACCACCTCACTGAGGGTGATCTGTCCTCACAGATTACACCTGTATACTCAGCCAGCAGTGAATGGTACAGAAATTGTTGAGCCATAAAATACTATGAGGTTAGGGATTAACCTTTGGTACAGTCCAGGCTGAATCAGATACGTAATGTTGGTTATCTTATCGGCAAAGCCATGACCAGAGACGGAGATTTATAACCAAGACCTATCAGTTACAAGGATGTCTATATCTTGTGGTTCACCCACCTCTTCAGGCTGAAATGTACTGACCAAATCCTGAGGATTACCTCCAGAGAGAACTGAAAACCTAACGGGTCCCCTCTCTTTGCTCAGTAAATAACAGATTTTCCTGAATTTGCTCACAGATTTTCCTATCAAAGCTTTGATTAAAAACGTTCAGAAAAAGATTATTGAAAAGAAATGTATATCAGCATTACGACATCAGATAAAGAGTTGAGTGATGGTGGGGGGAAAAAAAAGTTATTTACGTTTTTATATAAGGTTCTATTTAGCCTTGTGCAATTTATGACAATTCTAATCTTGACCCAGAGTCCTGTTGTTGAGTCAGTCTCTCTAACCAGAACGCCATCTTATCTTCTGTCTCCCTGTCCTTTCAGACCTGTCTACTGGCTGGGTAAAGACACCCTGAGGGTGTCTGCTGCTCTGTTTGCAGAGAACCGTCGACGGCTGTGCAATGCGCTGAAAGCCAAAGACGGAGTAGTGCAGCAGTCAGTGGTGGTGCTGCAGGGAGGAGAGCAGAAGCAGAGGTACTGCACAGACACAGACGTCCTTTTCAGACAGGTAAGTAGTCTCTAATTGACTCTGTGCAAAACTGAGGCTGAGGAGGGGGCAAGGTATTGCATTTATTTATCCATCCATCTATGATCCCCTAGCCAGCAGTGAGTTTAAGTTCCTCCAGCATGTCCTGTGTCATGTATCTTCATACTCTGTCAAAAATATGTAGGCCAGCCACTCTGCAGAGAAATCACTTGTGTTCATGATCTAATTTTTTCCAACACTCCCATCTAAGCTTGTGACTATAATTGGATTTTGACAAAAATCAAAGAGCACATTGAACGCTCTGTATTCACCTCTGTGAACTGGTTTTAGCAAGGACATCTTATTTTTTGTAATGTAATAATCTGACTAGAAGTAACCTTCTCTTCTAGCTGACTGTTATAATCTCCCTCTCTAATGTTTTGGCTGTTTCTTTCAATTCTGCAGGAGTCTTTCTTCCACTGGGCTTTTGGAGTAACTGAGCCTGACTGTTATGGCGCCATTGATGTGGACTCTGGGAAATCCATCCTTTTTGTTCCCAAACTGCCTGAAAGCTATGCTACTTGGATGGGAGAGTGAGTCACACTAATCTTCAAAGAGCGGTGTACATGGCCAACAATCGTCACCAGCGGGTCCATAGCTAGAGCTGTAACTTGAAGAAAGGGTTGACAAAGTCATGTGCTACAGTTACACCCAGTATAAACATGTTCATGGCAAAGCTGAGTGAAGTGAAAATAAAATTAATAAATGGCAGCATGCGATTAATACTATTTAAAAAAAAATTAAAAATTAACGCATTATGCTCGACCAATTAACACGTGTGTGTGTGTGTGTGTATATATATATATATATATATATATATATATAGTATATGTAATATATATATATATATATATATATATATATATATATATATATATAAAATTAATTATTTATTTTAAATTTATTGTAAATGCCACCAAGAAGCATTTAAGACGTAGACTTTTGTCATCACCCAAACCACCTCAGACATGTTAGACTATACTGATACCAAAGCCTGCTGCAGTAATTCCAGTCCACACACTACACATGTGTAGGAACTGAAGAGTAATTTATTAATTGCTCATTTTGGCTGAAAATTATTAATCCTCTTGCAAATGATAAAAACTACAACTTTAAAATGACTTAAACTTGCAGATGAAGACTATTTAACACATTTTGCTGTTTTCTTTAAAAATCAGCACACTGATCCACTGTGTGGATTA
Source organism: Sander vitreus (assembly GCF_031162955.1). NCBI lineage: Eukaryota > Metazoa > Chordata > Actinopteri > Perciformes > Percidae > Sander > Sander vitreus. The sequence goes on from NC_135855.1 coordinate 34,503,671, forward strand.
TAAGAAATGTTGCATACAGTGTTGCAGACTCCCTAGTGCTTGTGTGTAAGGAAATAAACCATGGGACATAATGATCTGGAAATAACCTGTTCCTGACTCTTGACCATGTCACATGTTTGCTCTTCCCTGATCTATAAACCTCAAAGCATCCTTTGTCATCTGACATGTATAAAAGAGATCCTTTACACATTTAGGAGATATGTGATTAACACTTAGCACTGCTGGGTTCATTAGCTTTGCTCTCTGCCTTTTTAATCTGTTGCCCTGACTACTTCAGTTCTGCTAGTGTCTGCCAGAACTGTAACATAACCTGTCTGTTATGTTTTTACAGATTGACTTCTTAAAATGTCTGAGTGTAAGTCTTTGTGTTGGTTGACTGTATTTTTCTTTTGTGTCTTTTGCATCTGTTGACAGGATCTTTCCTAAAGAGCACTTCAAGGCGAAGTATGCTGTCGATGAGGTGCAATACGCCTGTGATGTAAGTCTGTCTGTGTTGGTGCTGGTGTTTACAACGTGTGTGTAAATGGATTTCTGTGCAGTAACTGAACCTTTCATAACGTTACTGCAAATTACATTATTGCCTTCGTAGACAGTTTTTAAAGGTGAACGTCGTCCTTCTCTTATTTGGACCTCCTGGCAAAGCTATCGGTGGCACCAGATAGTAGGACCAATATTCATTTTGTACTAGGACCTTCTAGAAGAAAGTGTCATTGCCTATATTTTTAGTACAGAGAATGCAGTCCGTGACCTCATTGGCTATTAACATATTGATAATTAATTTGTGCACAAATCAACCACTGACATTCTCTGGGGACTTTTGTTATTGCATTTTATTTTTAACCCACAGCTCCATTATCTTCATTTTAGTCTAGTTTAAACAATACAGTCCTGTTCAGACTGTCTATAATTGCCTATTTTGGGAGTTTGGGAAAACAGTCATGTATATCGGTGTTGACAGCAGATTCACAGCAGACTATATTGGAGGCTTGACAGCTCCAGAGCTATTTTGGAGGTGTGCATGTTGACATATCAAAATAATATAATCAGACTATAATACAACAGCTTTCGCTGGCATTTGAGATGATCCCATACAGTTTAATATTAATTTCTATATTTACACAGTAACCTTTGACTCATCCTGCTGATGATATTTCAGGTACTTTTACATCTCTGTGCCTGCCTGCAGGTGTTAAGATTTCCAAATCACAGGTTAGGATGCTAATTATCACTGCAGTTAACAGCCAAGTCTTCCATGAAGCTATAGCAGCTCTCAACACTGCAGTGTATTATTAGAAAATATTAAATCATATAATAACTGCCTCTGCATTTGTTATATTGATACTGTCATCTCCTCAGACAAACGCATCAGTTGCCGGTGTTCAGCAATCCGTTAATAATGCTGCCTACAGAAAAGAGAACAGTATTTCTTTTTTTATCAGAACCAGGTCAAGACTATTTGAGTATTTTTTTTTTTTTTAAATATTTTTCAAACACTTACACATGGAAGGTGTTGTTGCACACACACACACACACACACACTCTTTTATCAGAGCTGCCTTGCTTAACATCCAAACGGCTCTCCTTAGATTGTTGAATGAAGCAGTTTGGGGAAAAGAGAACGTGAATCAATAATGTGTTTTTCACCTTTTTTAAATATCTGGCTGGTGTTTACTTTCATTATTTATTGTTTGGCAGAGTTTCTTGATATCTGTGATATTTTAAGAAAATTCTATGTTTTAGTGAGTCACATTTGCCTTCTCAAACCTATTTTTTTATTTATATATTAGAATATTATTATTTGACTTCAAGTGAGCTCTTTAATAAAAAAAATAAAACCAAAGGAGTGTTCACATTGGATTTTGTTATATTTCAGGAAAGTCCTTCTGTCTGACTTAACTTGACTGACAAATGTGTTTTACTCAAGTGGCTTACAACTACTGCACACAGACATTTTATTCATGCATTAAATTCATTTAGAATTCAAATGTCTTCTAGTGAGATATTTTTCTATCAAAAATGGAAATAAAAAGTCAGATTTGTTACTGATAAAATGGTTGCGGCAACCTCTTGTTTTTACTGGTTGGATTTATTATTGCATCTAATCATTGAATCACTGTTTAACTGACAGCCTCTCAACAGCATATACAACTTTTAAGCATGAGAGCAATTTTTCCAATGTCTCATAATTAAGCTGTCTTTAGATTTCAGGTGTTGGGGAGGGCTTTTTCTGCAGTGACTGTTTTAGGAAGTCAATTTTAGTGGTGTTAATACTTCTAACAATGCTCAAATATCACCAGTCTCTGAGCACTGAAACGGGGAACTGTTATCTGACATTTAGGCTGTTGGCAGAGGAGTAATAAAGTCGCTTGAGGTTTGTCATTCAGTGTGCTGCTGAGTACCAGAGAGACTACGGTGTGTGTGTGTGTGTGTGTGTCTGTCTTTTAATGAATCCATGTCTGCTTCCTTGCAGATTGCTGATGTCCTGTCCAACCTGACACCAGCAGTGCTCCTAACACTGGTATGCTGTTGGTTTCTCCGTATCATAGTGTAGTTACAATAGTGCATCACTCATTCCTACCTGATATATACATGTATTATAATATCAGATGACTGACCACAGGACCAATTCTTCAAGTGTCATGTGGGAGTATTTTACTGAACCACCTTTAAGCATGGTATTCTGTAAAAGGTCCCCGGCAGATCTGCCTCCCCCTTTCTGATGCTAGCTGCCACCTCACTCGTCATATCAAACATAAAAACACAGTCCTTTTCATTTTGTCTGTGTGTAAGCTGTTAAATGTTGACGCAGAATATCTGCTGTTAGGAATCTGAATCTTCAACATTGTCAACTTTTAAAAACCTGATTATTAAATTGATCAACTGCTTAAAAAAGTGCAGTGGGAGAAATGAATCAAAACTCCTTCAACCAATTCTACAGCTGACAAAAGATTGTCCATTGGTCATGAGAATAGATCATGGATATATCACCTGGATATAGACCAGTTGAATGTCCTGTTGTGACATTTGAATGCACTTGGTGGTGATTTAATTTGTTTTTGTGTTTTTCTCCACGCAGCGAGGTCAGAATACAGATAGTGGGAGCATCTGCCGTGAAGCCTCCTTTGACGGAATTAGTCGGTATGTTTAATTGGCACCACTTTGCATTGGCATAATGATACTTTGATTGGGGAGGGTTTTGTTTTGGTTTTATAACCAAGGATACAGACTGTCATGCATACACATTTTTGCTAATTAACCAAATTCAAAATATAATTGAATTTAGAAAACCATCTTCCTTTTGCTTGTTATCAGTGTTACTGTGTTCTTTTTTAACTCCTTACATTACACCCTTTTTTTATTCTACACTCTGACCCTGACTGCTTTGAAAAATGAGTCTTGTATACTTATTTCAAAGTGAATATAATAATATGCATCAATTTGCATTTGATTTGCAAGTGTATAAAAATATTTATTCAGATTTAGCTAATAAGACTCCATCGATGAAGCACCTCCATTAGGGGTAGGATGTGTGATGGAAACTTTCTGGAGGTGATGCTGGTGATGGGGAGGAGGTGGTTAGTAGGTCTGAAACAATGACATTTAAAGAAAAGCATCCGGGAAGTGATTGGCTTGAGAAACGCAGTCAAAAAGATCATTGGTCAAGTATGGTGATGTCGGAATTGTTAATGCAGGGATTTTGACAGCGTGGGAAAGAGGAAGTGACAGAGAAAAAATAGCAGACATTTACTCATTGAGGAATAAAAGCAGAACTTATAATTATGGGATCTATCTGGGAATAGAGACTCCTTCATGAACTTTGGTCAAAGCTTCATTTATGTTCATAATGTGAGTTTCTTGTTCTTTTTTTTTTTTATCAGCTTCCAAGTGAACAACACTCTTTTACACCCAGTCATTGTGGAATGGTAAGTAAATAAAATACGTTCTATAATATTATTCAGAAAGCCCACTCAAGATGAGTATAGAGAGTATACTGTCATCTCTCCTTTAATTACCTAAACATTTCTACTGACTTAGCTCCCAAACCTTCCGGTCAGGTAATTGTGTGTCTGTAATCAGAAACAGGAGCTTGTCTTCGGCTTGTTTTTTACCCTTGCAGAGTGAGAAGCCAGTCCGCACAGATTTAACGGACTTCGTGCTTGCCTGGTTGTCCTTGGCATTAGAGTTTGCACCCTTCAGATGATTTGACATTTTCTGAAATAAGGAGGAATGCTTTTCAGGCACGTCTCCTGGGGAGAAAGACTTGATTGAACCCCTCTGCTTCCTCTTCTCTAAGGAGCTCACAAGGCTCTCTTTTATAATGGGATATTTTTTAAACTTGCATTAGTGCAACCAATGGTTACCACTCCCTTGTGTTATTTATTTGGTAATAGTATTCTAGAATACTCTCCTGTATCAAGCCACGCAAAGTGCAGCTCGACATTTGTTCATTACATCAGTTACTGTATTAGCAGTGTATATAACAAAGATGGATTTCTTCCTTTAGATCAATGTGAGAGTTGAATTCTGTATATATTTGTTGGCTGTACATTTGATAAACTGGCAGCGTATCGATCAGAATGAGAAAGCTGCTCTCTCCCTTCTTGTGTCTGCAGCCGTCTGATTAAGACTGATATGGAGCTGGAAGTCCTGCGCTACACCAACAAGATTTCCAGTGAAGCCCATAAAATGGTAAGATACTTCTCGGATAGACAGTGCATCTGCAAGGGTGCTCAAATTGGTAAGTTTTCACCCAATAAAAGAAAGGAACCGAAGGAAAAGACATGTTGAGAGCATAAAGTTAAACGGCCAAAGTATGGAAGTATCAAGCAGCTTATTGAGTTTAAAACCCGCCCAAAGGATTCAAGATGTCAGGATCCTCTAAGGCTATAAACTGTTTAAATGCTATCGATTTTAACTTCATCCAGTAGCTCAGAGGCCAGCCGTTAACAGAGATAGCCTTTGACCCGTCTGCACAGGATTTCACTTAAACACCATAAATAACCTCTTCAGGGGTTGAGGAGCAGTTGATAGTCAATGCTATCTGTCCTATGTACTCACTCACCATGAACGTTCAATATCGTTTTCCTCCTGTTTTCTCATTGTTACAAGTGTGATCAGTTGACGTTTTTAGAGGTGTTTTCTTTGCCCGTCTGTCTCCAAAGATTGCAGATTTTCAGCTTTAAACTTTCCCTGTAGGTGTGCAGTAAAAACAAAATGTCCTTAATCAGCAAGTGCTTAAAGGCACACTCTGACTGTTGAACTCATTATTGAACTCTTTATGACTACTTTGCGTACATCAGCAAATAATTAATCTACATTAAAAATTGTTATATGGCATATCAGGTAGTAACTTTGGGTGTGCCATGTACAGAGGATCAAGCGTTTTGAGCCACCAATCAGCTACACACAGAAAACTATAATTGCTTTGTGCATAGGGTAAACATTGAGATTCATTTAAAAAGAGTCAGCAATGGTTTTATCTGAATCACATACAATCTCACTTTTTCTCTGTAGATCATGAAGCATGTGAAACCTGGACAGAAAGAATATGAAATGGAGAGGTAAGTGGTGCACTTTGTCAACAGATCCTCTTTGTTCTATCCAGACATTTTAGGCCCATGTCTGTCTACTCCATTATAGCTATGGTAATATATACAGTATATGTGGGGATTAAACCAGCTCTTATTTTATTTTGCTCTGCTCCTGTCACTTTCGTTTGGATAGACAGTATGCTGATACAGTCACTGTACTCATTAAATCAGTGTTACTGGATAAGTTAAACTCTTTATTTTGATATGTGAAATGAGCTGCTGTGATGAACTCGTTTGGATTACACCCCGCTGAGTCAGAGGAGGAATAAAAAGAAACGTCACGCCTCAGTGCGTGTTGACACTCCAGTAACTGATTGTTATTATAGGTGCAGTGGAGTAAGTACTATGGGGTTCTTGCTTATTAAAGGTTTGCTATATTATGTCACTGGTAGACCTGGCACTGTCAGGTGTACTTGGCCCTTTACTGTATACTTATGAGTATAACACCCTAAGTAAAGCCTATGAAATATAGAATGAAATACTAGACAGATTACAGGAGCAGGGTTATAATCAAATGGAAATCCAATCTAGATTCAGAACATGGTTTTGTTGTATTGGACATTTGTCACAGTGAAATGAGTGATAATTTCTGATTCACCAAAAACACATTTTAACTGAGAAACACAACTACGCCATAATTGGCTGCTTGTAGCTTTTTAAAGTCAAGCTTTGCAAATTTGCAACTTTTACCAAAATGAAGGCCGAGTAGAGCAGAAATGTTCATGTGCTTCAAGCTTGCAGGAATTATGAGGTCCATCTCTCTGTTTTACTCAAAAACTGTAAAATTAATTAAACCCCAGTCCTTCCCAAAGTCTTTGCTCAATTGACACCAAAACTGCTCCGCTGCATCTTCAGACTGTCCTCCACAAACGATCCAGCCAGATTTTTTTGAATTAAAATTAAGCCTGCAGTGCATCAAAATGTTTTACTGTAAACAGTACTGTAAACAAATACTGCAAATTCCCCCTTAAAGCTATAGTGCGCAGTTTCTCTCGCCCCCATGAGGAATTCTAAGTAATTACAAACAACACTGTCGGCGCATCCACGTGATACAAGCCTTCCTTGATCGCGCATGCGCCCCCACCCCTCCTCCAACGCAGTTACTAGTAGCCAAGGAGGACACAGGGGATTAAAAAAACATGGACTCTTCAGAAAATTAATTATCTTCACTTGTGCTTCTGTGCGGTAAAGTCACCGGACGCCACAATCTTCTGAACATAGCCATACTGAGAAATACAGAGAGAGTTGTGTGGAGCCGATAGTCTTAATTAGCTTTGTATCAACTCATTTGGCGATGGCTTGAATGTAACGGACGTTCATTAATATCAAAAAGTTACGCACTAAAGTTTTAATAAATCTCCAATGTTCATTAAATTAATGACAAAATTTGATCTCATGGTAGAAGTAGTGTGGTAAAATTTGACAGTATTTTGAATTCTCTCCTCATGTAAGCCGTTGCAGTCAAGCTGTGCAGCTATAATTTGGCCTTGCTGTGTGCACCAGGAAACATGTACTTCTCTTTACTCATCATACACAGATTTGCGACGCTGTCCAGATCCATAGAAGTGTTTGATGTGCGTGAACGTGAGCTGATTAAAGACCGAGTGCTGAATAAATTCTAAAAAAGCATGGAGTCAGAAAGAGGGCAGTGAAGGTCCTTCAGCAAATTACTGTTTCCTGTGATCTCTGCTGTGCTGAAACTAAATAGTTTCCTTTTTTCTTACGGGGGTTTTGTTCTGAAGGACTGCTTCTTTTTTCTTCTTCTTTGCAGCCTGTTCCAGCACTACTGCTACACTGAGGGAGGGATGCGTCACACCTCGTACACCTGTATCTGTGGAACGTAAGGCATCATTTTTACCAGAAAATCTGAAATGATGCTTCTCCAAAGACCGTGTAAACATCATGTAAACAAAGCAGAGTTTAGGAACCCTGCAGTATCCAAGGAGTCTTATTAGCCAAACCAAGCCATGTCTGCAAAGAGTGCACCATCAACTTCCTCTTTGTTGCAGGGTTACTGTCAGCTAGCGGCACCATTATGGTTACATTTTGAGACACTGCCGCTAATCATGCTGTGGCCTTTTGTATTAAAGGCCATGTGGAATGAGTACTTCCTGCAGATTAGTGGTAAATGTATACAAGCTATTTCCTGTTCAAATTAAGAGCTTGAAAAATGAGGACCTGATCGTCACAGTGATTCTTTAAAGATGCACTGTGTCTGAGTTTTCTATAATAAAGAGATTGGAATTCCTTTAATGCTGTATTGCAATGCAGTATTTAATTCAAATTTGTTTTCATGGTAGCTTTATACAAGTCACATATGATGGAATTACCACCTTGTACTGAGTATTTATTCATAGTTAAACTATTTGTCTTTTCAACTCACATATTGTGTTATTGTTTAACAGGGGCAATAATTCCTCCATTCTCCACTACGGACATGCTGGTGCACCGAACGACAAGACAATTACAGGTGGAGACATGTGGTGAGTAGCTATCAGCTGTTTTTAGATGCAAGCACCTCCTGGAACTGACAGGTAACTCCCTCACAAACTCTACATATTCTCCCGTTTGTTGAAGTGCCACTAAGCATAGGCATTGTTACTGTTCTATTTCTGTTGTGTTCTTTAGGGTTTTTGCTATCTGTGTACATGTTTGTTGCACTGTAAACAACTCGAACTCACTTAGGACACAAACCCAAAGCACCTTGGAAAAACATTTGACTGAAATCGTTCTGATGTTTTGTCGCCTGCAGTCTGTTCGACATGGGCGGAGAGTACTACTGCTACTCCTCAGACATCACCTGCTCCTTCCCAGCCAATGGCAAGTTTACTCCAGACCAGAGGGACATCTATGAGGCAGTCCTCAAATCCTCTCGCGCTGTCATGGCTGCCATCAAACCAGGTTATCATCTTTTAGTCAGTTTAAATATTGAGTACACTTCAAAAAGTATCAACATCCCTACTTAAATTTAAAGTTCGGGTTAAAGAGACTTCTGTTCTTCATTAACAAAACTGCTTGTGTTGAAGGTGTTAAGTGGACCGACATGCATCGCATGGCTGACCGGGTTCACCTGGAGGAGCTTGTGAAGATCGGCATCCTGAATGGCAGCGTGGAGGACATGTTGAAGGTCCACATGGGCTCCGTCTTCATGCCCCACGGCCTGGGACACCTGCTGGGCATCGATGTGCACGATGTGGGAGGATACCCTGAGGTGAGAACACCAGACCTAAAGGGTAACTTCTGCAATGTAATCCTATAGGGCAAATGTGCATCGTCAATTTTGTCCACTAAAAGTTCTGTTTTTGCCACTGACAGACTCATATTGTTATTATAAGTGTCTGACAACATTATGGAAACGATCCCTACAGAGAGAGACCTTTTTGTAAAATCCTATTTTACAAATGGTCTTGGGCGGCGCTGGACGCAGCAACGGTGCCTCTGCAAAATATCCTCGGGGAGGAACTTGTTTTGGTGGAACTTGCACGTTCAAATGCAACAGAAAACTCAGACTGGACCGATAGTCTAGCTTGCTGTCTCGATTTACCTCGCAAAGATCTGAGGAGCAGTTGACCATAGTCCTCATAAATCACCTGGAGTTTAAAATGCCAGCAAAAAGAAAGCCCTAGGTAACGGATATCTGGCCTAAATGAGTTCAGGTGTCTGGCAGCACCTGAACTATAAATAAAATCGACTTTGAATATTGTGTATTTTACGATGCTAAAATTACTGTTTATTTGCATGGAGGCTGGTGGGTTTAGCGATAGCAATTTCAGGAATGTTTTTATGTTTAGAAAAAGGATCTTACGCAGATGTCTGTAGGAATCCTTTCCATGATGTTGTCAGACACTTGGAATAATAATCTGAGCATGTCAGTGGTAAAACAAGCACTTTTGTGGACGTAAATTAAAGGTGCGCAATTTCCCAATAACTTACATTGTAGCTTGTTGCGATCTTGCTTAATACTGGACCGTCAAAGATTGTTTTCATCAGTCACTTAGACACATAGGAAAATAGGTTAAAAAAAAACAAACATTACTTTTTAAATTCTGATATTACCCACATCACAACCAGCCGTTGGTTAGTGTTATAACAGTCAAAGTCTCCAAACAGAAGAAGAAAACACATTCCTGTAACTCCGTGTCATGAATAATGGAGAAACCCTCGATACAGCAGTGAGAGCGCAACAAAAATAGGCCAATCTGCAGGAACAAGTTCAGGATGAGGGCAGGAGAGAGAGGACGGTAAAATGTTGTCTGAACTTTGAACAGATGGTTTCAGGATGTGGTGGAGGATTGTGTACAGTTATACACTTTTGATAACTAAATACAGAAGGACCGTTAACCCACAGAAGCTCCAGTGGAAGTGCTGAGAAGGTGTCAGTGTGTGTAGTACACTGTGAAGCAGGGCTCACTGAATATGGCAGTGGACTTAAACTCAGATGCTAAAACACTCAAATTAAATTATTTTTATGGTAATCTGCCAGAGAAACAGTTTTAAAGAACTGATTCAAAAAAAATAGTTTAACACTTGAAAAATGTTTCCTGTAGCAGTGTCTGTGCTCAGGTAGCAATCTCCATTTAGTCTGAGATATATATATATATATATATATATATATATATATATATATATATATATATATTTATCTATATATAAACAGTCGTTATAACTGTGTAGCTGTGGTTTTAAGGAACTGTACTGTTGTCCAGGGGGTGGACCGTGTTGATGAGCCTGGACTGAAGAGTCTTCGGATGGGCCGCCTGGTGCAGGAGAGGATGGTCCTCACCGTGGAGCCCGGCATATACTTCATCAACCACCTGCTGGACCAGGCCCTGGCCAACCCTGCCCAGAGCTGCTTCATCAACAACCAAGTGCTGGCTCGCTTTCGCGGCTTTGGTGGGGTCAGTCTGCTCGCACAGTTTTCCTAACAGAACTATTAGATCTTAAGGTCCTAACTTTTAATGTTCACTTTTAAATAAGTAGTTTAGATAAAATGGCAAAACTGTGGATTCGTCTACAATCTGTGGCTTTGTCTAACCGCTCTTGCACTGCTGGACTTACTGTCTGATCTTAAGAACTATGTGAATACAGATTGTTCAGTGGCTGATCCAGCTCAGATTCAACATATGAATTCTCATGTGCGTTTGCATTTTTGCATTGACTGAGTTTGCCTCTTTGAACATCTCCTTTCTAATTCCACCGTGTTTGACTGCTGTGTCATTACTGTGTGCAGGTTCGCATTGAAGATGACATTGCCGTGACAGCTGACGGTATAGAGCTGCTGACCTGCGTCCCTCGCACTGTGGAGGAGATCGAAGCGTTCATGGCCAACTCTGCAAAACCCTTCAGCCCCGTCGCCAGCAGTGACAAATTCTGATCGGTTTCCCACAATAAAGAGCTCAACGCTGCGATGTCATTGATTACTGTAGATAAACAACAACAATGAAAATTCTTCGGTGAAACTGAAGTTATTGCTCTCGCTCTCATTTCTCATTTATACAACAGATACACAATCAAGTTTTGTATTAAGCAGTTGAATTAACACATGATAATAACCAAAAAACATGAAAAGTTTCATACAGAACATTTTATAAAGCTTACATAATGTTTTGAAAATTGTGACAAATGTAAGCAATCATTTCAAGTGACAACATTAATACATTAAAAGTGTTCATTTATGTGCCTTCTGAGAAATGAATTTAAATAAACATTTTAATTTCCAACTGTGTGCAGAAGAGTTTTGTTTGTTTATATAGTTGGTATTTTTTTACAAGTATTCTTTCAGTACAGGAAGACACTTATTTCATACAAAGTAGTGCATTGAACCACAAACTCATCTTAAATCAACGTGTATTATTGGGAAAAGTGGAACTTCTCAAATATTTTTGTTGTCAGTCGGCCATTGTGCTCTAGATGGAAGACTTCAGTCCGAGACCTACAGTAATTTCTTTGTGATGTAAAACAGTGACAACAATGAAGGTATCAATTCAAGAATCCAACGAGAAAAGTATTCTGCAAAGTTAACAAATGGTAACGAAGTGAGTATGTTGTCTTTGAACACTTGTAATTTAAAAATGTATTCTCAAAGTGGTCGATTCTGGTATTTTTTTCTTAATATTCTTGAATGTTCAGTCAGGCTATCATTGGCACATTCAGAATAGTTATTCCACTCAGATTGAATCAATTGCACAATTGAGTCATACTGTACAATGATACACTGAGTACTCATGGATCAGAGGTACATTTATAGTGCTTGGGAGGAAAATAACAGAATACAAGAACAAGAGAGGTGGATGTACAAGGGCCAAAGTTTAGGAAATAGGTAACAAATTGGGTTATGATGGGGCTGTGAAATAAACTAAACCACGTATTTGTTTAACTGTTGAGTACCAATTTAATAATTACATGGTACAATACAGTATTGTCAAAAGCTGAACTGGTAAGGACAGTGGTTTGTATAACTGTCTGCATTGTTAAAATGAACAGTTGTTACAAAACATTATACTGTTACATTCATTCAACCTTTCTTTATACTCGAGAAATCATTGAGGGGCAGCCCTCATTTACAATTAACAAATTACAAAGACAACACAACAACCCAGAAAAGAAGACCATCATAAGAAAAATAGAAAGACGCAAACTTTCTGAATTGGAGAAATGATTTCATAAATAAATTAGAATGATAAGGATGCAATAGAAAGATGGCTGTTAAAATAAAACATACTACAGTAAAAATCTTAAGGCAGGGAAGGTGGGCTTAAGGTAAAATACACACTTGCAAGTATTGGCCACCAGGGGCCACTGCCATTCTTCAATGAAAAATGATGATTGACTGCATTCTACAGACATGGTTGCTGTTTGCAACTATTTTATGCTGTTCAACAGATGCTCCAGAACCATGTCAAATCTGAATACACAGATATGACATGTTGATTTAAGATGAGACAAGATGACTCCTCTGGTTCACAGAAAGTTTGTGGTCCAATGTACTAATTTGTATAAAAGATTTATCTTCCAATACTGAAAGAATACACAATACCAACTAAATAAACAAACAAAACTCTTCTGCACACAGTTGCAAATTAAAATGTTTATCTAAATTCAGTTCACATCATTTATTTGTGAATCAATGTTTACAAAAAGACATTTCATTTTTTTTAAATAATTCTCATATTAAGAATTATTTAAAAAATGAAACGTCTTTTTTTCCAAGAGGCACAGAAATGAACACTTTTAATGTATTAACGTTAACGTCACTTAAAGTGACTGCTAACATTTGTAACGTGAGGGTTCGATATGTGGTGGTTGGATCACTCTTAATGAGAAGAAACAGCCGGATGGAGACTTTTTTGAGCAGCCCTTTGATGTTCTCAGCTCCACAACAGCTCCACAACAACAACACTTCCTGGTTTCTCACTCACATGTAGCCAGGGTTCAAAATTAGCACCATGCACCAGCCAAATGTTGGTAAAATATGCAAGTGGCTGGTAGATTTGCTTCACTCATCAGCCCAAAAAAACAAACAAATGTAATCTATTGAGTGGCTGGTCAAATTTGAACATTAACTTGCCATTTGGCTGGTGGACGATGAAGTCAATTTTGAACCCTGCATGTAGCTGAACTAACCTATCAGACTATAGCAGTACTATAGTAAATAGTAGTAAATAGTAGTTCATTGGAGGAAAACCACAGAAGTAAAGTTTGGAGATTATAATTACTGCTGATGTATATAATGAAACATGTAAACAAGAACTGTGAAACACAAATATGTAAATAGTTAGCTGTATAAACTTGGTTGTTGATGAAGCAGCTCTGGGCAGGGTTGGCCAGGGCCTGGTCCAGCAGGTGGTTGATGAAGTATTGTATATGCCGGGCTCCACGGTGAGGACCATCCTCTCCTGCACCAGGCAGCCCATCAGAAGACTCTTCAGTCCAGGTTCGTTAATACGCTCCACCCCCTGGACAACAGTACAGTTTGTTAAAACCACAGCTACACAGTTAACATGACTGTAATAAAAAAAAGAAAATTGATAATAGTATTGAGCTAGTATTTTTATTTTTATTTTAGAGGAAATATACTGTAGGACACGTGTCAAACTCAAGGCCCGCGGGCCAAATCCGGCCCCTTGCAAGTTTTGATCCAGCCATGCATATCAATTTAGGTTCACAATAAATGTTGGGCCGCCAAGATGTGCGCCAAACCAAAAAGACGGGAAACAAACTGACAAACTGTAATTACGCGACACTCAAAGAAGAATTTGGCAGATTAGCCAGCTTTGAGACTCAGAAATTCCCCCTGAACCAGAGAGTTTTTATATTCAGGCTGTGAAACAGGTTGTTGTAAAATATGTAATCATTGGTTTGCTTGATTTGCTAAACTCTGACGGCTAAGGTAGGAAGGAACTTTTGTACTGACTTTTTAGGCCGCTATGTCGACCAAACTGTAAGTGAGAAAGCTATATGAGACATGCCATAATACAGTCAAAAATATTTGACTTTTGATTAAATAAAAGCATGTCAATGAACTATACATGTTGGCCCTTAATGTGATTCTCATTTTCCAGTGTGGCCCTTAGTGAAGTTGAGTTTGACACCCCTGCTGTAGGATATCTGCAGCTTAGACTTAACGGAGGCTGCTCCTTGAGCACAGACACTGCTACAGGAAACATTTTTCAAGTGTTTAACTATTTTTAGTGAATCAGTTTCTCTGGCAGATTACCATAAAATGAATTTTTTAGAAATTTTTAGCACTCTGGGTCTTTAAAGCAACACTAGAGAACTTTTCCCGCTTCAGTCCCCCTACAGGTTGGAAGCGGAATTGTCCATTACATTACATTGTCCAGTTCATTTGAACTACAGATCCGCTACCCGATCTGGCAAACTTGCATAATGTAATGTAATGGACAATTCTGCTTCCAACCTATAGGGGGACCGAAGCGGGAAAAGTTCTCTAGTGTTGCTTTAAGTCCACTGCACAAAGACAAACCTTCTACCCAGAAGGGAGAAAAAACAATTCTTGTTCAGACTGTGATTAGAGATGAATGTCAGTTCACTGAGCCATCTCCTGTAGGTCTGACTGTCTGGACTGAAACTAGCCAACAGTATAGTTTGTCACGTGTCAGACAGAATTCAGTGAGCCCTGCTTCACAGTATGCTACACAAACTGACACCTTCTCAGCACTTCCAGTGGAGCTTCTGTGGGTTAACTGTCCTTCTGTATTTAGTTATCAAAAGTGTATAACTGTACACAATCCTCCACCACATCCTGAAACCATCTGTTCAAAGTTCAGACAACATTTTACCTTCCTCTCTCTCTCCTGCCCTCATCCTGAACTTGTTCCTGCAGATTGGCCTATTTTTGTTGCGCTCTCACTGCTGTATCGAGGGTTTCTCCATTATTCATGACACATCAATATGACACGGAGTTACAGGAATGTGTTTTCTTCTTCTGTTTGGAGACTTTAACTGTTACAACACTTACCAATAATATCAGAATTTAAGTCTTGTGTTCTCACCTCAGGGTATCCTCCCACATCGTGCACATCGATGCCCAGCAGGTGTCCCAGGCCGTGGGGCATGAAGACGGAGCCCATGTGGACCTTCAACATGTCCTCCACGCTGCCATTCAGGATGCCGATCTTCACAAGCTCCTCCAGGTGAACCCGGTCAGCCATGTGGTGCATGTCGGCCCACTTCACACCTTCAACACAAGCAGTTTTGTTTTGATGAACCTTTATTTATACTTGAGAGATCATTGAGGGGCAGCCCTCATTCACAATGACATCGAGTCAAATCTCAAAGACAAAAACAAAACAAAAACACAGAAAAGAAGCGACATCATTATAAGAAAAATAGAAAGACGCAAACTTTCTGAATTGGAAAAATGATTTGAGAAATAAATTGGGATACCAAGGATGCAAAAGAAAGTACAATTATGTAAAGCAATTACAAGAAGAAGTTTGCAGGTTTAAAAGCAGATTTCTGACCAAAAGGCACCAGTGAGTTGATTTTAAGGAAGTGCTGTAATTTGTTCCAGGAGTCAGGTGCACTAAAGTTAAAAGCAGTTTTTCCAAGTTCAGCGCGAGCTCGTGGAACCAGTCAGCGGAGCGAGTCTGGTAATGTCTCTCTGAGTATGAGAGAAGTTCTGTACGGTAAGATGGTAGTTTTCCAACAAGAACCTTATATATGAAGAGATATCAGTGAATACCACGTCTCTCATGGAGAGAAGACCACCCAAACATTCTATGTGACCATAGACATGACCGGTTATGAATCTCAAGGCAGAGTGATAGACTAAGTCCAGAGTTTTAAGAGTTGAAAATGATGCATGTCTATAAATCACATCATTATTAGTCCAAGGCCGACATGAAAACTGCTTCAACAACCCTTTTCCTACAAAACATAGGAAAGATGCTTTGATTTCTACAGAAATAGCCAACTTTTTTCCACACAAGAAACCTGAAAGAGAGCTTTTCGTCAATCCAGATGCCGAGATATTTATATCCTGTGATTCTTTCAATCGTTGGTCCGTTCATAGTGGAAATATTAAGGTTAGTATAATATACTATATATATACTGAATTGATCTTCCATTTGATTATAACCCTGCTCCCGTAATAACCTGTCTAGTATTTCATTTTATATTTCATTTACATAGGGTGTTATACTCATAAGTATACAGTAAAGGGCCAAGTACACCTGACAGTGCCAGGTCTACCAGTGACATAATATAGCAAACCTTTAATAAGCAAGAACCCCATAGTGCTTACTCCACTGCACCTATAATAACAATCAGTTACTGGAGTGTCAACACGCACTGAGGCGTGACATTTCTTTTTATTCCTCCTCTGACTCAGCGGGGTGTAATCCAAACGAGTTCATCACAGCAGCTCATTTCACATATCAAAATAAAGAGTTTAACTTATCCAGTAACACTGATTTAATGAGTACAGTGACTGTATCAGCATACTGTCTATCCAAATGAAAGTGATAGGAGCAGAGCAAAATAAAATAAGGGCTGGTTTAATCCCCACATATACTGTATATATTACCATAGCTATAATGGAGTAGACAGACATGGGCCTAAAATGTCTGGACAGAACAAAGAGGATCTGTTGACAACGTGCACCACTTGTAAATAAAACACTGTCCAGGTTTCACATGCTTCATGATCTACAGAGAAAAAGTGAGATTGTATGTGATTCAGATAAAACCATTGCTGACTCTTTTTAAATGAATCTCAATGTTTACCCTATGCACAAAGCAATTATAGTTTTCTGTGTGTAGTTGATTATTTGCTGTTCACTCAGTTTATATGCAAAATAGCAATCCTAGGTACGTGAAAGCAGAGTCTGCAGGATTTACGCAAAGTAGTCATAAATAGTTCAACAGTCAGTGAGACTGTACCCTTAAGCACTTGCTGATTTGGGAGAACATTTTCTGTTTTTACTGCACACCTACAGGGAAAGTTATATCTGGAAATTTGCCAGATAGGGTGGCTTTGGGAACAGATGGGTAAAGAAAACACCTCTAAAAATGTCAACTGATCACAATCGTAACAATGAGCAAACAACAGGAGGAAAACGATATTGAACGCTCATGGTGAGTGAGTACAGAGGACAGATAGCATTGAGAGGTTAACTGCTTCTCAACCCCTGAAGTGTTTATTCATGGTGTTTAAGTGAAATCCTGTGCAGAAGTAAAATATTGCTTTAATGTTACAGCTTATTGGTCAAAGGCTATCTCTGTTAACGGCTGGCCTCTGAGCTACTGGATGAAGTTAAAATCGATAGCATTTAAACAGTTTATAGCCTTCGAGGATCCTGACATCTTGAATCCTTTGGGCGGGTTTTAAACTCAATAAGCTGCTTGATACTTCCATACTTTGGCCGTTTAACTTTATGCTCTCAACATGTCTTTTCCTTCGGTTCCTTTCTTTTATTGGGTGAAAACTTACCAATTTGAGCACCCTTGCAGATGCACTGTCTATCCGAGAAGTATCTTACCATTTTATGGGCTTCACTGGAAATCTTGTTGGTGTAGCGCAGGACTTCCAGCTCCATATCAGTCTTAATCAGACGGCTGCAGACACAAGAAGGGAGAGAGCAGCTTTCTCATTCTGATCGATACGCTGCCAGTTTATCAAATGTACAGCCAACAAATATATACAGAATTCAACTCTCACATTGAGCTAAAGGAAGAAATCCATCTTTGTTATATACACTGCTAATACAGTAACTGATGTAATGAACAAATGTCGAGCAGATGGTCCTCTTTCCCAGGAACATTGTATATTAATGAGACCTGTCGTTTCTTGAAATTCCAGTGGGAAACTGCCATAATCTACTGTTGCAGGGCTGCTAAAAATGTTTCAAACCACAATAAAATGTATTACAGTCTTTGATTTAAATCTAAGCTGAAATACTATATTAGAACTGAAGCCTTGTTGCCTGGTGATCTCACCATTTCTCATTCATTTGTGTTTGGAAAGCAGTAGCTGCACTTTGGGTGTCAAAAATATCCCATTATAAAAGAGAGCCTTGTGAGCTCCTCAGAGAAGAGGAAGCAGAGGGGTTCAATCAAGTCTTTCTCCCCAGGAGACGTGCCTGAAAAGCATTCCTCCTTATTTCAGAAAATGTCAAATCGTCTGAAGGGTGCAAACTCTAATGCCAAGGACAACCAGGCAAGCACGAAGTCCGTTACATCTGTGCGGACTGGCTTCTCACTCTGCAAGGGTAAAAAACAAGCCGAAGACAAGCTCCTGTTTCTGATTACAGACACACAATTACCTGACCGGAAGGTTTGGGAGCTAAGTCAGTAGAAATGTTTAGGTAATTAAAGGAGAGATGAAAGTATACTCTCTATACATATCTTGAGTGGGCTTTCTGAATAATATTATAGAACGTATTTTATTTACTTACCATTCCACAATGACTGGGTGTAAAAGAGTGTTGTTCACTTGGAAGCTGATAAAAAAAGGAACAAGAAACTCACATTATGAACATAAATGAAGCTTTGACCAAAGTTCATGAAGGAGTCTCTATTCCCAGATAGATCCCATAATTATAAGTTCTGCTTTTATTCCTCAATGAGTAAATGTCTGCTATTTTTTCTCTGTCACTTCCTCTTTCCCACGCTGTCAAAATCCCTGCATTAACAATTCCGACATCACCATACTTGACCAATGATCTTTTTGACCGCGTTTCTCAAGCCAATCACTTCCCGGATGCTTTTCTTTAAATGTCATTGTTTCAGACCTACTAACCACCTCCTCCCCATCACCAGCATCACTTCCAGAAAGTTTCCATCACACATCCTACCCCTAATGGAGGTGCTTCATCGATGGAGTCTTATTAGCTAAATCTGAATAAATATTTTTATACACTTGCAAATCAAATGCAAATTGATGCATATTATTATATTCACTTTGAAATAAGTATACAAGACTCATTTTTCAAAGCAGTCAGGGTCAGAGTGTAGAATAAAAAAGGGTGTAATGTAAGGAGTTAAAAAAAGAACACAGTAACACTGATAACAAGCAAAAGGAAGATGGTTTGCTAAATTCAATTATATTTTGAATTTGGTTAATTAGCAAAAATGTGTATGCATGACAGTCTGTATCCTTGGTTATAAAACCAAAACAAAACCCTCCCCAATCAAAGTATCATTATGCCAATGCAAAGTGGTGCCAATTAAACATACCGACTAATTCCGTCAAAGGAGGCTTCACGGCAGATGCTCCCACTATCTGTATTCTGACCTCGCTGCGTGGAGAAAAACACAAAAACAAATTAAATCACCACCAAGTGCATTCAAATGTCACAACAGGACATTCAACTGGTCTATATCCAGGTGATATATCCATGATCTATTCTCATGACCAATGGACAATCTTTTGTCAGCTGTAGAATTGGTTGAAGGAGTTTAGATTTATTTCTCCCACTGCACTTTTTTAAGCAGTTGATCAATTTAATAATCAGGTTTTTAAAAGTTGACAATGTTGAAGATTCAGATTCCTAACAGCAGATATTCTGCGTCAACATTTAACAGCTTACACACAGACAAAATGAAAAGGACTGTGTTTTTATGTTTGATATGACGAGTGAGGTGGCAGCTAGCATCAGAAAGGGGAGGCAGATCTGCCGGGGACCTTTTACAGAATACCATGCTTAAAGGTGGTTCAGTAAAATACTCCCACATGACACTTGAAGAATTGGTCCTGTGGTCAGTCATCTGATATTATAATAAATGTATATATCAGGTAATCTGTAGTCTATATCCTATATCCTAGTTTTGCGTCTCTTTTTCACATCATTTTGTACTCTTATTATTACCATATCTGTGTCTAAAACGTTGGAAAAGCTAGAAAAATAATACCTGAAATATCATCAGCAGGATGAGTCATCAAAGGTTGCTGGGAAAATATAGAAATTAATATTAAATTGTATGGGATCATCTCAAATGCCAGTGAAAGCTGTTGTATTATAGTCTGATTATATTATTTTGATATGTCAACATGCACACCTCCAAAATAGCTCTGGAGCTGTCAAGCCTCCAATATAGTCTGCTGTGAATCTGCTGTCAACACCGATATACATGACTGTTTTCCCAAACTCCCAAAATAGGCAATTATAGACAGTCTGAACAGGACTGTATTGTTTAAACTAGACTAAAATGAAGATAATGGAGCTGTGGGTTAAAAATAAAATGCAATAACCAAAGTCCCCAGAGAATGTCAGTGGTTGATCTTTGCGCACAAATTAATTATCAGTATGATGCTCCACGTGCTCTGTGAGTCCAACTACTGTCTGCATTTTCCTCGGTCAATAGCCAATGATGTCTTGGACTGCATGCTCTGTACTAAAAATATAGGCAATGACACTTTCTACTAGAAGGTCCTAGTACAAAATGAATATTGGTCCTACTATCTGGTGCCACCGATAGCTTTGCCAGGAGGTTCAAATAAGAGAATGACAATTTTTTTTCTCCTTTGTCTACTTAATGTGTATTTGTGTTATTCTGATGTGTTTACATTTTTTTCTTTTGAGCTGCTGTAGCACAGGAATTTCCCCAAAGTGGGATTAATAAATATCTTCACCTTTAAAAACTGTCTACGGAGGCAATGATGTAATTTCCAGTAACTTTATGAAAGGTGAGTGAACATCAAGGTTCAGTTACGGCACAGAAAACTGTTAAAAACACACAAACACACACAAGCACTCTGTAAACACCAGCAGCAACACAGACAGACTTACATCACAGGCGTATTGCACCTCATCGACAGCATACTTCGCCTTGAAGTGCTCTTTAGGAAAGATCCTGTCAACAGATG
Organism: Sander vitreus; assembly: GCF_031162955.1. Lineage (NCBI taxonomy): Eukaryota > Metazoa > Chordata > Actinopteri > Perciformes > Percidae > Sander > Sander vitreus. Next base: position 34,524,589 of record NC_135855.1, read on the forward strand.
CAAAAGACACAAAAGAAAACCAACCAACACAAAGACTTACACTCATTAGACATTTTAAGAAGTCAATCTGTAAAAACATAACAGACAGGTTATGTTACAGTTCTGGCAGACACTAGCAGAACTGAAGTAGTCAGGGCAACAGATTAAAAAGGGAGCGAGCAAAGCTAATGAACCCAGTAGTGTTAAGTGTTAATCACATATCTCCTAAATGTGTAAAGGATCTCTTTTATACATGTCAGATGACAAAGGATGCTTTGAGGTTTATAGATCAGACATGGTAAAGAATCTGCAGGTTATTTCCAGATCATCATGTCAAGTGGTTTCTCTGGGTGTCTGTCGATCGCGGGAGAGCGGGTCAGCCATCAACCACAAGATTGGCAGTTCAATCCCTGCCTCCTCCGGCCACATGTCAAAGTGTCTCTGAGCAAAACATTGAACCCTAAGTTTCTTCCCCGGATGCTGCTATGTGGCTGTCCATTGCTTGTAATGCTTAGGATAGGTAAAATGTAGTCTATATCCTGGACGTTCCACTTCCAGGATTGCTCGGTTGGAAATTCCATCGGATTTCACTCATTTAGGCCGGATATCCGTTGCCTTGGGCTTCCTTTGTGTTGGCATATTAAACTCTGGTCGATTTATGAGGATTATGGTTAACTGCTCCTCAGATCTCTGCAGGGTAAATCCAGACAGCTAGCTAGTCTATTTGTCCAATCTGAGTTTTCCTTTGCATGACTAAAACAACTTTTAAACGTACACATGTTCCACCAAAACAACTTCTTTCCTGAGGCTATTTTGCAGAGGCGCCGTTGCTCCGTACAGCGATTAGTGATTGGTTTAAAGAAATGCCAATAAACCAGAGCATGTTTTTCTCCCATCCCGGAATAATGTGTGGACTGGCCAGCGAGACTAGGTAAAATGCAGAGATTGAATTTCACTACATTGTACGTGACATTATTTTTTTCTCTTCACAAGCACTAGGGAGTCTGCATCACTGTATGCAACATTTCTTATAATCCACACCCTGTCCTCATGAAATTAGCCTAGCACAGCAATCAGTGTGTTGTCAAGTTTTCAAAGAAAGCAGCAAAATGTGTTAAATAGTCTTCATCTGCGAGTAAAGTCATTTTAAAGCTGTAGTTTTGACCATTTGCAAGAGGATTAATAATTTTCAAAATGAGCAATTAAACAAATAGATGCAACTTATTTGAGCAATTTAGTCTTCAGTTCCTACACATGTGTAGCCTGTGAACCGGAATTACTGCAGCAGGCTTTGGTATCAGTATAGTCTAACATGTCTGAGGTGGTTTGGGTGATGACAAAAGTCTACGTCTTAAATGGTTCTTGGTGGCATTTACAATACATTTGAAAAAATATATATACACTCACATAAAAACATGTTTATACTAGGTGTAAAAGATGTAACTGTAGCACATGACTTTGTCAACCCTTTCTTCAAGTTACAGCTCTAGCTATGGACCCGCTGGTGACGATTGTTGGCCATGTACACCGCTCTTTGAAGATTAGTGTGACTCACTCTCCCATCCAAGTAGCATAGCTTTCAGGCAGTTTGGGAACAAAAAGGATGGATTTCCCAGAGTCCACATCAATGGCGCCATAACAGTCAGGCTCAGTTACTCCAAAAGCCCAGTGGAAGAAAGACTCCTGCAGAATTGAAAGAATCAGCCAAAACATTAGAGAGGGAGATTATAACAGTCAGCTAGAAGAGAAGGTTACTTCTAGTCAGATTATTACATTACAAAAAATAAGATGTCCTTGCTAAAACCAGTTCACAGAGGTGAATACAGAGCGTTCAATGTGCTCTTTGATTTTTGTCAAAATCCAATTATAGTCACAAGCTTAGATGGGAGTGTTGGAAAAAATTAGATCATGAACACAAGTGATTTCTCTGCAGAGTGGCTGGCCTACATATTTTTGACAGAGTATGAAGATACATGACACAGGACATGCTGGAGGAACTTAAACTCACTGCTGGCTAGGGGATCATAGATGGATGGATAAATAAATGCAATACCTTGCCCCCTCCTCAGCCTCAGTTTTGCACAGAGTCAACTAGAGACTACTTACCTGTCTGAAAAGGACGTCTGTGTCTGTGCAGTACCTCTGCTTCTGCTCTCCTCCCTGCAGCACCACCACTGACTGCTGCACTACTTCGTCTTTGGCTTTCAGCGCATTGCACAGCTGTCGACGGTTCTCTGCAAACAGAGCAGCAGACACCCTCAGGGTGTCTTTACCCAGCCAGTAGACAGGTCTGAAAGGACAGGGAGACAGAAGATAAGATGGCGTTCTGGTTAGAGATACTGACTCAACTGTAGGACTCTGGGTCAAGATTAGAATTGTCATAAATTGCACAAGGCTAAAATAACATTATATAACTTAAATAACTTTTTTTCCCACCCTGTCCCTATCATCATTTAACTCTTTTTCATTTCAATCATTTGCATCTCTTTCTCTGAAAATGTTTGATCAAAGCTTTGATAATAAATAAATAAATTCAGAATTTTTTTTAATTTACTGAGCAAAGAGAGGGGACCCGTTATGTTTTCAGTTCTCTCTGGAGGTAATCCTCAGGATTTGGTCAGTACATTTCAGCCTGAAGAGGTGGGTGAACCACAGTGCAGAAAGAGTTAAGATATAGATATAGACAGATAGACCTCCTTGAAACCGATAGGTCTTTGGCCATTAATCTTGATCTCTGGTCATGGCTCTGCTGATAAGATAACCAACATTACATATCTGATTCAGCCTGGACTGTACCAGAGCTCAAGGATTTCTGTATCATTCACTGCTGGCTGAGTATACAGGTGTAACTGTGTATCTGTGAGGAGAGATCAGCCTCAGTAAAGTGGTAAATTATGTTTTTATTAGGGCTGTCAATCGATTAAAAAAATGTAATCTAATTAATTACATACTCTGTGATTAATTAATCAAAATTAATCGCATACATAATTAACGGTGCCTGAAGCGATACTTTTTAAGAAAGTAAAAAAAGAAAAGAAAAAAGAAGGGTACTAAACAACAGTTGGTGACATTAAAGAACGGCTTGTTTATTGCTAAGGCCATATGGTCAAAATTAAATGATTTAATAATAATGTATAACAATAACAATAACTTATTTCACTATTAAATTGCTGTTGAACGACAAAAACAACCACCAGATGGGAAATGGACATAACTTCAAATGCACCACGAGGCTGTAGTTTACCAGTTTAATTGAACACATTTGTTGACACAAGCATGTACTACACTACAAGCCAAATACCCTGCAGGGTAATCATATATAGGCTAGGCCTATGTATATGCTCAAAGTTTGTTAGGGTTAGAAACTTAGAAACTCGAGTGAAGATAATTACCTCTTCTGAAGAGTCAATCATGCTTTTTTTTTTAATCCTCCGTGTCCTCCTTGGCTACGAAGCAACTGGGTTAAAATTCCTAATGGGGGCGACAGAAGCTACGCACTATGGCTTTAAGAAAGTGATGGTAAGGGTTTCATTCTTTAAGTTTTAAAATGCTTCACATTTGGTCTGTTGTGAAACTGTGTTCTTTTTATAGACTGTTAATGATGAAAAATATCTCCTCAAATATCAATAGTGTTGAATTGAAAGTTCACTAACGTTATATCCTTACGAAACGGAACTTCAAAACATCTAGTGTTAGGGGGTTGGGGGGGGGGATGAATGTTCGGATGGTGAATGAATGAACAACACACAGCACAGAAACACGATCCCTTTTTTTCCTTTTGAGTCTGACCATCGCAGCACCACCTTTCCCTTTTCTTTTTTGGCTTTCCATCATTAGACTCACACACTGTCTGAAAATACTGGTGTACATTCTTCATTCCCTAAATGTCACATCCTTGTTGTAAGTAAAGTAGCCTAGTTGCCAATGGTATAAAACCGGTGGTATTTTTGCGTCATTACAATAGGCTATACAATACAATACAATAGGGAGCAGCAAGTAGACACACAAACAAGTGCAGAGAATAATACAGAAGCCGCATGCAATATGTTTTTGTAATATAATGTAGGCCTACAGTTTATGTTTTTTTGCAACATTATCCATTTTTGAATGTTCAGAGTTAGATGTTAATAAGATAAAAACAACCATTTTAAATGTTATAATGTAGCCTAACAGTTATGCAGACATCATCCAGCCCTCAGCCCTGTCTTCTTTTTCTTTTCTACATCTGCAGTTATACATTATAAATAGTTTTTCTAAATCAAAAGATGAATAGCACCATTAACATTTGACTTTTTAACTTGCAATTTCACTTTACTATTTCACTGCATTGTATGATTACCAAGTCTAATTCCTATGTTAATTTTACATAGTGAATAAAGTGATTTATATTCAGATTTTGATTGTTTTTATTGAGTACTCTTCCAGTCCACAAGTGCCAACAGTTTATCCCCATCTACCACTATTTAGGTTAAAATAAACATTAAAAAGCACGGAGTCAGGAAGAGGCCAGTGAAAGTTCCTCATCTAATTAGTGTTTAGTGTGATCACTGCTGTGCTTTTCCTTTGCAGCCTGTTCCAGCACTAGTGCCACACCAAGGGAGGAATGCATCACACCTCGTACCCTTGTATCTGAAAGTAAGGCTTTCAGCTGTCAGATGGCAACATGGATAAAGAATTTTGAGATGTTGCAAATCATGCTTTGGCCTTTTTGAATACAGGCCATGTCTAATGAATAGACCTACTGCCTGGAGATTAGTGGTCAGTGGATGCAAGCTATTTCCTGTTCAAATTAAGAGCTTGAACAAGTAGCACCTGGTCATCACAGAGCCACTTGTGGTGGAAATTCAATACATAGATGAGATCTTTTAAGTCTTTATTATTTACACAAAGAAGGTTCAGTTCATCACAGATGAGAATAAGAGAATGAACAAAGACATTAAAGAATCACTCACTTATTAGCCCTCTCGAAGGCTGACAGCAAATGGGAGGGGATGAATTATTAGCTCCTATCAGCTCTCTCCAAGGCTAAGAAGCAACAGGCAGGAAGAGAGCAAATGTAACAATTTTAAAGTCAGCCTACTATCACCTTAAGAATATATCAAGGGTTAAAGGACTTATGTCTCAGCAGGATTTGGAAAAACGTGTCCATGATTTTATCTTCAGTAGACTAGACTACTGTAATGGTGTCTTTACAATTGTTATACATTTCATTTCACTTCACAATCGAATCACTGAACAAATGGGGAATATGGGTTACAATTTAGATGTCTGGAACCAGATTAATTTATATTAGCTATCTGTAAATTGTTCAAATTTGATATCCAAGGTAGTGTCCTGTTTTACTGACTTGTCAACACCCACCTTGCATCTTTTGGCGGTAAAATAGATTACAGTATAGGCTGCACAGGGATTTAGGCCTTGAATCTTATATATGAAATGTACTGATTTTTTATAATTTTTGTAAGCATGGAAGATAAAAAACTTCTGTTTTTCATTAACAGAACTGCTTGTGTGAAGTGGGCTGAAAGGCACCCCATGGCTGACAGGCTTCACCTATAGTAGCTTGTGAAGATCGGCATCCTGAATGACAAGGTCCACCTGGTCCCCGTCTTCATGCCCCACAGCCTGGGACACCTGCTGGGCATCATTGAGGGAGGGTAGCCTGTGGAGAGGGCAGACGATTTCCCACATCACAACCAACCATGGTTAGTAAAGTATCTAGACAGAAGATCCTCAGATATTGATGACAGTTTGTCCTGAAGATGAAGCAGTGCATTATGACCGGTGGAACTTCTCCTATAAATCTTTAGGTTGTAATAGCGTCTTTGTCCTCTAGATGGATGACTTAAATCCAGTAACATCGATATCTCATCCTCTATGTGATTTAAAACTGGAACACGAGGAAAGTATGCGGTAAAGTGTACAAATAATTAGTAATTTTGTTTATTAAAGAAAATTTCAAGAACACTCCTTACTAAAAATCAACTGTTGAACATTAGAAATGTAAAATAAGGCAAAGATGTTTTGCTAGTTGCAGTCATATGTGAAATACTGAAGAATGTTAGTATTTTAGTTCCACTCTTCTTGATTGTTTTGTGGAAAATCAAGAATCACGCTGGCACATACAGGATTTTATTTTTACCCTTAAAGATTGAATTAATTGCATGTTAAAGTCATCCTGAACTTAAACATTGATACATATACAGTACTTATGGATCAGAGGTAAGTTTATAGTGTGTGGAGGGAAATGATAAACATGTAATACAAAAACAGTTGAACACTTGAGAGGTACTGTGTGCATGTTGTGTATGAAACTGAAAAAAAGGGGTGATTTGGCAGGAAAGGCTGATTCCTAAACAAAAATTTACTATTAATGTAAACCTTATATATCCCATACCAGATCAAATACTTCCATGATTTATCTCTACAATCAAACACTAACAATAGTTCATGGATATTTCAATGTATTTATGATTGGTGATTTATCAGGAATTGTACAAATGTGTAATGATCATCTTCCACAGAAAAACAAAATATATTTGCAGTTTGTTTCACCTCTTCAAAAATACATTAGGGTTTTCAACCATCTGCTTCTACCATCCAGCAGGCTGTGGAATGCCTATATTCAGTTCAGAGGCTGTGATTGGAGGAGAGCCAGCAAAGGTTTTATCCCCACAGCCAGAAAGGGGCCACCGGTGGCCGATAAACCAGTAACCTCCCTGGGGAGCCACTCAAATAAATAAAGAGGGCCTTTTTCTCTTCAGTTGCTGGGAAGACTGTCTGAGAACCCTTAAAAAAGACTGTTATCATTCACACATATATACATACATATTACAAAGGCTGCATTTACACCTCATAGCTGTGCAGGCAGGGAAAAAAGAAGTGTTTTGCCACTGCTTAGGAAATCAGAAAAACCTAATCTGTACCACAAAGAACTAAACATTTTCTTGTGAATCCATGTTGCATAAAGGATTCACCATCAGCACCATGGAGGGTTTGATGCACAGTATTTGTTTCAAAGGTTTAAGTGTTCATTTGTAACTGTCTTCAGTTTGTGGAGGTTACATATCTTTGGTCAACAAAGTGGGTGGTAAATAGATTGATTATAGGTGAGACTGCATCAACTTCATATGACATCTTGGCATGAATCTGAGCATTGAAGTGTACAGAACCATATTAGAACATATACTTTCTATATATACAGTATACCACCTTAAAAAGTTTACAGGTGTTCTCCTCTTCATATCATGTAATACACAACAGCCATTATAGGTAAAAGACAGCTGCAAACTGCTGGCCTTGAAATAAAAACAGATGTATTCTTTATATCAAACTTGGCGGTTAAAATCCATAAAGTGTTTTGTAGTTTCCTCGGTTTGCTACTGATTTCTGTCACCCCTCCAGGGCTCTGTTTATCCAGTGAGTGGATTCCTGTCCTCCACTTTTCTCAGGTATTCCTTTCTCCCAACAGCTGTCTCTAAATGAACCAACAGAAATGTTCTTTCTTCAGTTTCCATCCTTGGCAGTCAAAACAAGTGTTCATTTAAGCCAAGGTCCAGCTGGTCCACTCCCCTGGCTGGCCCAGGAGCAAAGTGCCTGCAGCGGGTATTGAGTCTTGCCCAACATTGAGCTGAGGGACACTGGTAGAGAGTGCTAGCTGCGGCCCAGATTAAACAACTGTCTGTGAGCTACTCGTGAACACGAAGCACAGCACGTCGTCTTGTAGTAATCGTACACGCAAAGGCGAGCCTGGACCACCACATTGCAGTTAAAGTATTTGTCTCTGCAGTTTTCATCTGAAACAAAAAGAACGGTTGAGCTTTTATTGCTAAGTTCCAGCAAATAATATATGACTCGTATTTAATCGAGAGAGCTGACTAAGAACAATAGATCCTGGGTAAAGTGTTGCAGGGGGATGGGAGAGTTACCAACATTTATAGCTTCCCAGTGCTGCTTGAACTTCTACTGTTGACTAAAGTTTGGGGTTCAACACCTTGCTCAAGATACACTTCAAGCATTCTGAGCTGGCACAGAACATTACTCATCTACTCTTCATGCAAGTAGTTCCTCAGCTGGCCATTACAGTCACAATAATGCCACTTGTGTTTCTAAGGATGCTAAAATCATTAGGAAAAGTGAGTAATATTCCAGATAACAGATAATGACTGACCTATGCTAGGTATGCAGGGCTCTGGGTTGCAGTCCTCCTTGGCTGCCGGTCTCAGCTGCTGGTCGCAGCCTTCGCTGGATAGCATGTCGTCAGACAGGCAGCGCACCTCCCGCACACGGAAACCTCGCTCACATGTTTTTGAACACTGGAAGGACAGGGGTCAGGGACAGCAGTCAGTGCCAGGTTAATAAAACTTCCCCCTAAAGCTGATCTACTGCCACGTTTTGCTGCTACTTTTCAAACATTGTTAATGTTGCGAACTGAACCTGGAAACCTATTTTCTCCATCAGTTTTTTATTATGTGATGGGATCCTACTTAAACACAGTATTTTCTGCCAAAGTGAGGTGGTTTTTTCACAAAAGATGTATTCCTTTTTTTCTTTGTGCTCTTCACAGTGGTTTGAAGGGGGCGGGGCAGAGTTGGATAAAAGGTGATGGTACAATCGGAGTTTAGACATTAAACATTTGAATCAAAATCGGATGACACTCAAATCCGACATGATCAAATCCGATCAACCCACACCACACTCCTGATTAATACTGTTTGATTGTTGCTAAGTTAATGATGAATATTTGATGTTATGAATACAGTTTGAATCCAAGTTTTCAGGGGGTTTAAATACTGTCATTTACACATGGTAAATATTAGTACAAAGAAAATAAAGGATAATTTTTTGCCCTTTTTCCTGAGATAGTAGCAGATATGAACATAATTCACAATTTGAGATTTTAAATGCAATACAAAAATTCCTTCCTTAAGGAGACCCTGAAAATAAGCATACTATTCTTTGCCCTTATACCCTGTTCTGACAAATCAAAGGCCTACTGTATAAATGAGTTTATCTGTGATTGACACACTTTCTGTGTCTGTACGCTCAATGTATACTACAATGTATCTAAATAGGATTTTGAGATACCCAGGTTATCATCACTGATTGGCCATGAATCAGTTAGTGAGTAGCAGTAGGGAATAGATGCATTGCCTTAGGGTTTCATATCTTACTCACAGCGCTCCAGTCAGTGTGGTACCACTTTGCTCCACAGGCCTTGAGGTTGCAGCTTTGCTGGCTGAGGGGCCGATCCAGTGAGGAGCACTCATACGGTGGCATGATGGTGAATCCCTCATCTGCCTTTACCAGACACACCACTGACCTATGCTGGCTGCCTGCGCCACACTCTGCAGAGCACTGGGTCACATACAACCATAGCATTGAGATCATATGGATTCAATTACACAGTTCAGAAGTTGAGACAGGAAAAAAAAATATGTCAATGTAAAACCACTGTAAAATCCCATGCATTTAGCTACTCCAGACAACTTCCCCTTGAGCCCAGTGGGACCTTCTGTCATTCTCATACCTGGCTCCAGGGGCCTGTGAACCACTCGATGCGATTCTCACAGAGGCCGTTGTTGCAGACCTGAGAATCTGCGGGCCGCTCGCTGCCACACCCCTCCAGAGGAAGGCTGCTGATGTGGTTGGTCAGGCAGACGATTCCCCGCGTCCGTACACCCATCCCACATTCAGCTGAACACTGTGGAGTAAACACTCGTTTTACAATTCAATGTTGTTCACCGACTGGCAAAAATAAAAATGTTATAATCTTATTTTTTTTTTTAAATCACTGTGGGCTTTTATTTTGTGAAGTCTAAAATACTGGGCCATAACCTGATTTAAATAGAACTAAAACTAATTTGGAGTTGACTTTGATTGGCAGTAGCCTATATACTGTATACTGTGAAGGCAAAATATATTATTAAGATTCAATTTTGCCTGCTTTTGAACAAGTCATACCTCCCTTAATTTTGCGGTTCATTTCCCTCAAGTCTGAAGTGGATTATATTAAATCATTGTATTTCATTTCATCCCATTGTATTGCCATAACAGGGTGCAGTTAAGAGGCTCATCAGATCTGCAGCACTGTAAAACAAAAATACTAATTTCCTTTATAATCATACTACAGAAAGGGCAACAAATTATTCATTATATGGCTCTGACTCTTGAGCACCCTGACCCTCAATATACAGTTGCTTTCTTTGAGGCTATCAGAATCTATATTAAAAGACCAATTAATTACCTGAATATCAAAACAGCTGCTAGATCCATGAAGACAAATCTATACAATGACTACCGCTGTTATTAGGAATGAATGAACGTTACTACATGTCCCTGTAGTAGACTACAACACCTACCCTATTGCCCCACTCGGTGTAGAACCAGCTCTTGGCACAGGATCCCATGTCACAGTTCTCTACATCGAAGGGCCGCAGATTCATGTTGCACTCCTCATCAGGAACAAAGTCGCCTACGTTGCTGACACAGCGGACCTCCCGTGACCTCTGACCCAGCCCACATGGCACCGAACACTATGGAGACACAGGCCACATGGTTAACACTATACTGTAGAGGTAAGCACTGCTGGAGAGACTGGATTGCTGGATAAAGCTCCTTAAAGCCGAGGGGAGCTGCAGATTCAGGTGATAATCCTCTGTTCATCACTACGAGCGACAACTTTGACATTGTTTTCCCGTGGTCATTTGATACACCGTTATCATAAAAATATAAATCATAGCCGTTTTAATCTGCGCAAACACCAAAGACAAGTTGTGGTTTTAAGGGGGTTATGTGTGAGAATACTACTTGACCAAGCACAGTGGTTTCCTGGAGTCTTGTCATCACGGTGAGGGTTTCCAAGAAACCAGCTGAGACTCCAGAAGTCACAGCGCCGGACCAAGAAATAGTTTGGGATATAACAAACACAAAAAAAACACATCTTGTCATTTTAAAACTCACACTCTAAGCTAACTGTCTCCTGGCTCCAGCTTCTGAATGTCTGATACAGTATGAGAGTAAGCATGTTTCCCAAAATGTTGAACTTTCCTTAAAATACAAGTTGATACAAGTGTCAAAGAATAGAACTAGAGAAAAAAATCATAATGATGTCAGGGATAAAATCTCAAACATGCACAGAACTTTCTGTTGAACCTCACTGATTTTTTTTAAAGCTGTATGTCATTAAAGATGATGTACGCTAACTGTAGAGACATGTCAGACAGGTGCAATTCATGTTTCAAGCTTCAAGTTATTTATTGTCATATGGACAACAATTACAGAGAAGCAGTCGTTGGCAATGAAAATATTAGATGTCACGCTCCATCCAACAGAGCTCATTCAATATAAAAAGAAAATCACGCAAGTAAAAAAAATTTGAATCTTAGATATAAAATAGTGCGGAAGTTAAAATATAGGGATAACATATAAAATAATATATATTTGTGGTAGACAGTAATTGCACAATAAATAAAATGTAATGTAAACAGTAATGTAAACGTGTATGCATAATGAGAAGTACAATGTAATAAAGATGTAAACGTAAAAGTAAAAGTGTTTAATGCAATGCAGTCACATTGTGAGTGACAGCTGCCACTCACCGTGGTCCACTCGGAGCGTATCTGCCACTCACTGCAGATCTTCAGCTGGCAAGTAGTGGCGATTTCGGGCCGCTCCAAGTGTCGGCAGCGACTCGTGTGGACGTTGAGGGTGCGGTTGGCGTAAATCTGGCGACACAGGACCTGACGGTTTTGCATGCCCAGGCCGCAGGTCTTACTGCATTCTGACCACTCTCCAATATCCCAGCTGCTCAGGGGGAAATCATAACAGCTTGGTGTTAGGAGGGTATCCTAGGCAGTGTATATTACGTACATTTATGTATGTATATTATATACATGTTGTTTATACAGTATAAAGAAACCACATATGAGAATGAGGCAGTCACAGGATAAAATCTTTTAATTATAAAAGGATCGAACTACTGTAATTATGGGTTGACAAAACAGATGTTAACATAGACTGCATAACATATAGATACTGCATAACCTAGCAGGTACACTAACACAGCATCTTCTTGGGTCAAACTCAGTCCTCAGTCTTTATTATTATTATTTATTTTTTTAAACCATTTAAAAAAAAAAAAAGTATAGTCATCATTTCATAATAGTAGTGTGTATGCTATTTAGTAAACTTGCTCTTTGAGTGGAGAGTCTTTTCTACTTAGCAGTATTTAGCAGTGCGCACAAGTGTGAGAACAGAAAAGTGTGGTCTCTCACAAGGCTGGGCAGGGCTGCAGGTTGCAGGCCTCTTCCTGCGGAGTCGGTCTGCTGCTGCTGTCACAAAGAGCATCTGATACCTGGCCATGGTTCAGCCGGGAGACACAGTGAAAGATGGAGTATCTGAATCCTAAAATTCATACAAAGCAGATGTTTAATTTAAGCACTGACTTCTACATCTGAAATAGAATAAATAAGCAGTAAAAAAAACGAATTGAATGAATTCTATGAAATGGAGTCATCCTCACTAAAAAGCTAAAATATAAATAGTTTGACTGACCTTTACCACAAGAGGCACTACACTCTGTAGCACCAGCCAGTTTCCAGTTGTACTCTCTCTCCTGTCTGGGTGGCTGTACGGCAGGAACCTGGTTGTCTGGGAGATGAGGAGGGTCCCACCCACCACCTGCTGAATTGAAGTTTTCTTGGTGAGTGTTGCTGTGATGGTCGTATCCACCCTGTCCATTCACAGTGTTCCCTGCTTTCAGGCATAGACACATGAGTTATGACTGTGGTGAATGGATGGGGAAAGTGACATTTTTTATTAGATATATGAGGATGAATAAATGCTTGGTTGGTTTTGGTTGGGGTTTAAATAGATTGATTGTATACAGCTACAACCAATGCTAATGTTCATTATCGATTATTCGCCAGTTATTTTCTCAATTGTCTTGCCTATGAAATGTATTGAGCAATCCAACATGGCAATAAACAGTAAGGGGTGTACAGAGTGGGTGTCATTTACCATCTGGTCTGTGGTTTGGTTGCTGAGGGACGACTGGTTTTTCAGAGGGGAGAAGGTACTCGTAGTGGACACCAGGGTTTGGCTGCTGGAAGATCATCTAAGGCAAAGTAGATGAGACTCAGTAACTATCATACAGTAAAATAATACTCTCCACCTTCAAATATTTGAAGGGTTGTCCTTCTAAAATGATCTCTGCTCTGAAAAGTGATCATATAATGACAGACCTTAGTTTCTGGAGGTCGGAGTTGATTTGTTACTTACATAAACATCCAGGATCTCATTGGTGGGTCCTTCAGCGAGAAAGGACTCCCCAGCTGTGCTTCTGATTTCGTTGGGTCGACGGTAGGTGAACATAGTCCCCCCTCCCTCATACTTCCCTGGTCGGTCAATAGCCCAGTTTCCATTAATGATGGATCGCCCCGATCGGCTTCGGAGAGCTGGAAGAGACAGAGAGAATAATCACACAATCACCACTGACAGCCCTGAGTTTAAACGAAAAGGAAAATATACTGCCACAACCACTTCCACATAATTATTGTTTGATGAGAGAATGAGAACAAAAAAAATCAAATCTCTGACACCGACTTTCTCCACCCAAAAAAGTTATTATAGCTTACGGAATAAATGCTCTCACGTGCACTTTTAAAGAAATATCCTTTAGAAACGTGACAATATGTTTGTGCTGGCAAATCTTTCATGCAAATCCTGTAACAAAATCTCCCAAAATGTTTTCCATTGATTTCATGGATTGGTACATGGAATGGTACAAGAGGCCATTAGAAAAGCATTAGAGGTGTAACATTAGACAGGCTTGTAAAAGAGTGTTTGGACAACTAAAAGCACATTAGAGATGCACAGTGTAGAACAGAGGCCTATTGAGGGAAAATCAGGGACGTGGCGAGGATACAGTGGCTCCTGCTAGATTCCTTCCCTTGTCTCATATTCTTGTTTGCATTTTAAAACCTATATGTCTATTTTGGGGTAAATGCTGTAATTTTGTACCATCTTCATCAAATTTAAAAAAAAGCTGACTTCTAAGATGACTCCGGTTTATTTTACCCACAAGGACTCACAGTGTCTAACATTCTGAAAGTGAAAGGAGCTATTGCCCATGCAAGATTTTGCATGTGAAGTGCTGTCCAAAATATACAGTATGCGTGCGTGTAAATGTTGCGGAAGGTGCAAATACATATGTATGTGAAATTTGTGTATGTGGCTGTACATAACTCAGATTTAAGAAGGCAAACATACTTGGCATCCAAGTATTTGGCATTTTAAAAGGTAGACACTGAATCCATCTTCAGTATTTCTCATCCTATTTCTTACAGAGTGGATGAAATTCCTCACTTTAATTAAATGGGGGATCGGGGCCATTTCCCTCTTCCTCCAAACCTCCTGCTGAGTTGAGCCATGGCTCTAATTAAACAATGTCTGACATTCCAACAGTCACTTCTGAAAATAACCCACTTGTGTGTCCTACTGTTACACCTCTATAAAGATGCCAATTATCTGCGTAGTGTGTTTCACTCAGAGGTTTCAATGAAAGGCTGCACCACAGTGGTGGGTGGTAATATAGGCTGCATGCCGGAGAAATCCTTAAAAAGTGACACCGCCCCCTGGTTGATCTGCCTTCTAATCACATAAATCGTCAACAATTGTCAAATGTCAACTTATCACATGCATTTATCATTTAATTATTTCTACTATGACCTTACATTAACTTTTTTTTCCAATGGTGTCATACTTTTAATCTGTAACATAATACTACATGCGGTGGATGGAGATTCCCATTCCTTCAACATGTGTTTTGAACTGGAATAAAGGCAGAGCTCTGCAACTGAGGACTGTAGAAATAGCAGCAGTGACGTCACCCATTGGTTTGTGGACTACTGTTTTGAAGTGTTGTGTTTGGCAATTTGGCTGTCACCAACTTGGTTTTGAAACCGGAAACCGGACGTGACGATTTGTGGATGAGAGGGTAAGCTGCGACAGAACACAAGTACTTCAGCAAACACTGAGAGGCCTCATATTTCAAAATAGAGCAGAAAAAAGAAGTGGGATTTCAGTCAATGCCAATGCCTCAGTGATTAGGACTCTCCTTCCATTTTCAAGCATTACTAACTGCTCAGACCATTTAGCAACAAAGGCTAAAAACCCTGTTTTTTAGGCAAACTAAGAGATGCAAACAGTATTATGGTTTTAACACATTAACATGCTGCTAAGAAACTGAAAGATCTCTGTTGGATTTCCCCCCTAATGTACAATAGTTCACTCAGCCAACTCACATGGAAAGGATTATTGTGTGAATGCAAAATATGTACAGCATTGATATTTGGCGTCTAGGCTCTGACCTCATCCCTCCCCAGAAGAAAACACCAAGCTCAGCACAGCAGGGAGTGGGGAGAGACAATGATTGCTTTCCCCTGTGGGAAGGTAGACTCAAAGCCCTCAAAGCCTACAACAGCAGCAGTAGATGCAGCAGTAAGTAATGACATAGTTTTCAGATGAGTGATGTGGCAGAGTGAGCAGACATCTTAAGTGCACCAATATAATGTCATTATATAATGAAAAAGGTGTGTGGGATATATGTTGCTGTATCAATGCGAGTGTTTTTTTTTTCCCCCACCTAGATAGTTTCTGCTCTTCACCATTTCTGTGACGTTGATCTTGGTGGCTCCCTCTGGGATCTCCACTATCTTGTGGTAGCCAATCTTGGTTAAACTGTGTTTAAACACCCCGGAGACCAGCCTGCAGGTTGTGTTGTCGCCTCCACACACTCCACACTTGTCCATCGCCTTCCCTGATCCGAGGTACTCATCGCAGCCTAGATCCTGTGAGACAGAGGAGGAACAATTTTAATGAAGAAGTGTGGAGTGACGAGCATTACGAAGTGAAACAGCTCACAGCTGAGGTATTATTACAATTTTGCATAAAACGTGTTCAATAATATAGCTGTTTAAGAATAACAAGAGCTAATTAGGTATTAACGATTGTAATTACAAAGCTGAGCCAAGTTGTTCCTGCAAAATGAACTCCATAAACTCATACCATTAATTACAATAATTATATATCTAATTGGCAGAGATCTTGTTACTTTCCAGAAGGCATCATTTTGGCGTGACTTTAAACTGATCCCAGAATTTTCTTCCTGAATCTTTAGGGTGGGAGTGTTTTGTGTCACATTGGTGGTAATAAATTACAGGAAACCTGGGTACAGTAAAAACAGAACAGTTAACATCAGCAGTCCATAAATTCCCTCAAACCAGCAGTAAAAGCAACTCGCTGTGGAAACAGGTGGTGGAGCAACCAAAACTGGTCCGAGTGAGCTACCGTACACAAAAACACACTGGGCTGTGGGTATTGCAGCGCCAGGGTAAGTCCCAAACAGACCTCGGTCGCCAATAAGGAAACCAAGAGAGTGGGCATTGTGGGGGGGAGGGACATAATCATACAAAGGCTTTCTGGGATTGGACAGCAGCCAAACTCCCGGCCTTCTAGTCAGTTTGCAGACCTTGCATGGCTTCCATGTGTATTCCCTGTTTGAAGCTGGCATATTCCTCTTGCTCTGTCTTGTCATGTCATGCAAGCATATTTCCCTCAGAGCTATGAATGTTGGCTCAAAAACATGTTAAAATATGGCAACTTCCTTAACAACATAGACAATTCGATCAATACTTTTTAGGCACCGACCGAATTGCCTCTAAAGTATCGAGTATCGAAAAATGCCTCATCATTCAATACCCAATTTCAATACCTTAGGAGTAAATCTCATTAGCATCAGTGAGCCAATGAGCATGCAGCATGCTTCTACCATGTTCTTATAATGCTTGTGATTGGCTGTTTAGCATTTCACGTTGTAGAGGCAGGCAGAAAAAAAATCAGTGCCGTAACATGTAATGTTGTAATTTATTTTTGTTTTATAAAATTGGTATCGAAAAAAGTATTGTTTAGGAACTGGTATCGAACATTTTTGAATGATGCCCTGCCCTAGTCATGAGGTACCAAAACTAACTTGAGATGATGAAGGACAAAGTAATTTACAGGAAGTGTATAAGTCCTAAACATTGTGGTCATCTTCATGGGTTTAGCTGTACTTGAGCAGCCGTAAGCTGGCAGAGGGAAAGGACAGAGAGCAAGGAGAGGACAAGGAGGTGGAGAAAGGTAAAGTAAAGGGATGAAAAGCGGGATAGATGGAGGTATAGCAGGAGAGATGGAGGAAAAAATGGCGGCCAGGGGTGGACTGTGGCAGTTGGGTTGAACTCAAGAGGAGTTCTGGCACTTCCCCACCCATAGTAGCTCACTGTGTTCTGGGCCAAAACACCACCTGGGCCAACACAAACATAAATTGCCTCCTTCCACACAGGAAATAAGTGATGAGAGAAAAAAAAAAACAGCAAACTAAGAGAGATGGAAAAAAAGGAAATAAAACTGCCAAACGCTTCTGTGGAATTATGTTGCAGTACAGCATGGGGCTGAATAAAGCCGGGATAAAAATCACTAAACATAACACGATAACATTCAGAGAAAAACTGCTGCATTTCATGATCGAACCTTTACAGATCAGTGAATATAAAGCAACTCAGAATACTAACAGGCCAGCAATAAAGGAATTCATAATGCATGGTAAAACTTATTTTGGGACATTTTGACAAGCTACAATGAGTCCACCGTGGAAAACAAATAAAAATACAGTCAAGGAGGACTGTTAGTGACATGACTACCAATGAATATCTCCTCTACCTCTCCATTTTCACCATAAATCCCTTCAAACTAAAACAACACAATTATAGCTAGGCAGCCTTTGCCTGAAAAAGGGAAAAATGTCCCTCTCATAAAACAGATGCTGACACAGTGAGAGGTTATCTTGGATGGGAAAATGGCTGTATCAAAACAAGAATGAGCAGTCAAATGTGCGTACCCCAAATCAGAATTGTTAATGTAATATTGTATGACTGTGGATGGAAAAAAACACAGGGTTTTTGTTCTTCTTATATGGGAAGAGCCAAGAGGTTTTACTTCTACACTGCAGGAAGCATTAGAGAGTAAAGGGACTCCTTGATATCTAGTGATTTGGACAGTTGCACCATTAAAACACCAAGTGTCAAGACAAACTCTGCACACAACACTAACATCCTAATCTGTCCCTAAATAATCCCCCAGGCTGTCTCTGACTAATGTGACCTTAACCGTGAACCCATCAACATGAGGTGTCGCTGGTGTCAGGACAAATGAATGCAGGCATGGCTTGGCGAAAGCCTCGCCAACTCTTTCTAGAAGAACTCAAACAGAAATCTCATGGTGGTTGATGAATGAGGAGGCAGCTTTGGAGTTTCTTCACTCAGAGACCACCGTTAATGCTTTCTTGCACCTTCTCTCTGTGGGTGGCTTGTGCCATCTGGTGAGGGAAATCGCCATGTTTTCAGTGGAATTATAATAGGATTTTTTTAAAACGCAGCTAAAGCCCACCTTCATCTGGAAATGGTTACATGTGTTAGGACGGTAGAGTCAACTCCCAGTCAACTCGTGAACACTAAAAAACAACATAATCTTAAAGTAAATCCTGATGGTATTGTCCCACGCGATGCAGCTGGGATAAACTCATCATATTGCAGCGTTTTTGTAACAAACTGAACTCACACACAGCCAAGGCACATGTCACTGAAGATTTCTTCTTCTCCCAGAAAACACAAGATATTAAGAATGAGACACAGAGCTTCTGAGAGGTGAGATCTTGTTGCACTATTGTTTTTCCCCACGGGCCTATAGTTCAATGATAGCAGCACTTCCACTCACTTTGCAGAAAGTGAAAAAAAAAGTACATTTCAGCACAGGCAATAAAACCAATAAAAACAAAGTCCCCAGCAAACATATCTTCCAAAAGTATTGTAAATGATTCAAATAAGGATTCCCATGTTCAAGGAGTAGGAAGAAGTTAAAAAAAACCCTTTTTCTATTTTTGTACTTTAGTTAAATACAAAACAATGTGATGCTTCACTTATTTATATATTTATACATACACATACATGTACAGCATATCTACCTACCTACAAGCACATATACACATGCATACACACATATCCACATTTTTTCTACTTCTTTTCCTTTTATCTACATCAAACCGAATAATAACCCATATACCCAAATCATTTTGAATATTACATATAAAGTTTGAATATTGAAAATAAACTCTGGTAGAGACTGTAAACCTTGGGGTCACAGTGGCCAGTATATAGCTACTAGCCTGTCAAGTAAACTGTGAGTTATTGGATAAATGTTAACACATACATTGAGTGTGCTGGGTCCTAAAATGAATAATAAAGTCATTTTAACTAATTTCTGGGGTCATGTGAATTTTGGGACCTTACAAATAGAAGGAAGGGGCTTTCGCTCGTATTTCGCTAAATCTCTTAAACCCAAGGTACTCTTTCACTTTTTGTATTTCGAGGATTATGGCATAGCCCCTATGTCTCAGGAAATGTTATTTTTAGGACAGGTTAGGCTACTCGCAATTGTTTTTCATAAAAGTAGTCTTTTAAAGCAGTATTAAATTATTTGCGGCCACTTTGAAACAAGCTATAAGCACAACTGCCTATTCACACATTCATATGGAGTCTTGTTTCAGGCAACCGAACACATTTAAATGCAATGCTTGCTCTCCTTTTAGATCTGTTTTTGTCTCCACCAACTCCTGAAGGAAAGATCTGTCTCTTTTGCTCCACTACGTTGTTACGTTGTTAGTTGCTAACTTTGCCAGTTTACCATGTCGTTCTTGCCAGATTTGGGTTTATTAGAGCTGAAAACAGCTCCCTGCTGCTGCTTGAAACATGGTTGATGAGATGAGTGATAAAAGCGAACCAACACAAGTTTCGGCCTGTTAAACCCAAACTATGAGCCGAATGATTCGAAAACGCACTGTAGAGAAGTGCAGAGTTGGGGATAATTTTCTGTCTGCTCTGTTCATTCCAATGAGCAACAACTTTCACATTACAAGTAGTAATTTCACCAGTTGTTAACCGAAATATTGATTAGTGCAGTTTTTGTTTTGCACAATCACTTTTGAGTTTTACTATTTAAGATAACTTGCATACAGTCAGGTCCATAAATACTGGGACATCGACACAATTCTAATCTTTTTGGCTCTATACACCACCACAATGGAGTTGAAATGAAACGAACAAGATGTGCTTTAACTGCAGACTTTCAGCTTTAATTTGAGGGTATTTACATCTAAATCAGGTGAACGGTGTAGGAATTACAACAGTTTGTATATGTGCCTCCCACTTTTTAAGGGACCAAAAGTAATGGGACAGATTAACAATCATAAATCAAACTTTCACTTTTTAATACTTGGTTGCAAATCCTTTGCAATCAATTACAGCCTGAAGTCTGGAACGCATAGACATCACCAGATGCTGGGTTTCATCCCTGGCGATGCTCTGCCAGGCCTCTACTGAAACTGTCTTCAGTTCCTGCTTGTTCTTGGGGCATTTTCCCTTCAGTTTTGTCTTCAGCAAGTGAAATGCATGCTCAATCGGATTCATGTCAGGTGATTGACTTGGCCATTGCATAACATTCCACTTCTTTCCCTTAAAAGACTCTTTTGGTTGCTTTCGCAGTATGCTTCGGGTCATTGTCCATCTGCACTGTGAAGCGCCATTCAATGAGTTCTGAAGCATTTGGCTGAATATGAGCAGATAATATTGCCTGAAACACTTCAGAATTCATCCTGCTGCTTTTGTCAGCAGTCACATCGTCAATAAATACAAGAGAACCAGTTCCATTGGCAGCCATACATGCCCACGCCATGACACTACCACCACCATACTTCACTGATGAGGTGGTATGCTTTGGATCATGAGCAGTTCCTTTCCTTCTCCATACTCTTCTCTTCCCATCACTCTGGTACAAGTTGATCTTTGTCTCATCTGTCCATAGGATGTTGTTCCAGAAATGTGAAGGCTTTTTTAGATGTTGTTTGGCAAACTCTAATCTGGCCTTCCTGTTTTTGAGGCTCACCAATGGTTTACATCTTGTAGTGAACCCTCTGTATTCACTCTGGTGAAGTCTTCTCTTGATTGTTGACTTTGACACACATACACCTACCTCCTGGAGAGTGTTCTTGATCTGGCCAACTGTTGTGAAGGGTGTTTTCTTCACCAGGGAAAGTATTCTTCGGTCATCCACCACAGTTGTTTTCCGTGGTCTTCCGGGTCTTTTGGTGTTGCTGAGCTCACCGGTGCGTTCTTTCTTTTTAAGAATGTTCCAAACAGTTGATTTGGCCACACCTCATGTTTTTGCTATCTCTCTGATGGGTTTGTTTAGATTTTTCAGCCTAATGATGGCTTGCTTCACTGATAGTAACAGCTCTTTGGTTTTTTATGCACACTGCTGATGACCTGCTGAACAGATTTTCAATGTACTCTGAGCACAATGACAATAGATCTATCTATCTATCTATCTATCGTCTGGATCACTTCCAGGATAATGGCCTGACAGAAGCAGAGCGCTGGATGTCCCTCTGCTTCCGCTCTCTTGCCGTTCTGAAAATCCCTTTGTTTCGAGCATTTTTTCCTCTTATCCTAGAATGTATGTGTAGAGTAGGCAGACCTTACTTCACAGTGCTGTGAATATAGGTTTGGCAATGCAAGACTAGTGCAGCTTTAAAGGGGACAAACTGACAAGCACAATAAATGTGTGTGGTAATAATTACAGACAATATGCATTAATGCGTATAAAGAAAATCACACACTGGACTGAATACAAGTTCTGATACCTCTAACAATTTCTAGCAACTAGATATGAGGCCAAGCACCTAATACAGAGCTTTATATTGTACCCCAGAAATGAGTGATGATTTGCACTGGCCCCTTGAGCTGTCTGTTATAACATAATTGTACAAATGATTCCCAGTTTGCTGTTTCACTTGCATGTGTGCAGAGGCATCTATTTCTTGTAATACATATTTAGAGGGAGTGAATAAACCACTATCAGAGAATTGGGGCAAATATCAGAACATTTGTATCATTCCTTTACAGTAAACATGCATAAAGTCAAGATATACAGTTGCACAGGCACTAGATCGCTTCCCGGCAGCTCTGGCATAATGTTACAGTTGCCTTGCAATAATAGTGCTTTTATCCATGCAGGAGGCCTGATTTGTGGTTTCAAACTAGGAATGCAAATCTGAATACAATGTGAATGTTAAGAATTATATCACGCAGGCTTTTAACTCCTGAGGTAAATTAAGTTTGAGATGTGGTGGAAAACAGGCTCTACTTGTTGCTGGAATGTCGAGCAGAAGAGTGGGTCTGTGTACCTAAGATGAACTCTGTTGTTTTGCAGCAGTTCAAATCTTTTGTGAGGTTTTGTCAGACATGGTTATTTACTGGGTGAAGTGGGATATCATCAGGCATCAGCTCTTTGTCACCCTGGCCTAAAGCATCGGTCAAGATATTTTACGCAGATTATTCTGTGACCCAGATGATACTTTTATTAGGATGAGTTATTTATACAGCTTCATTAACATTATTATGTCTGCTCAAATAACATAAGTGCTCCTGGGTAACAGACTAATAAGTGGTCTGGTGTCTTCCTGAAACATGGCTGCTAAAGGGACTGTATCTGAGACCTTAGTTACGGGATGAGATACAAAATGTATTTTAAAATCACAAAGCATGTAATAGAGTTTGGAAAGTGAAGGCACCAGTTTCTGCGTCTAACAGATGAACATTGTCAGCCAGTGTTTTGGGTGCTCAGACAGAAAATTGTGCGACTGACAGACACATCAAGCCCAAGGCTGACAGATTGACACTGGGCCACAGAGCTGCACTACATCCACTGTACCAGCAGTATCCACATTTTGGGCCAAACTATACCCAGGTGAAGAGAAGCTGTAGACATTAAATATTGCACAAGGCTCAGCATCAACTAGATGGGCGAGATGGAGAAAATGAAATATTGCTAGAAGCTAGAACAGTTTGGTAAGT
Source organism: Sander vitreus (assembly GCF_031162955.1). Classification (NCBI taxonomy): domain Eukaryota; kingdom Metazoa; phylum Chordata; class Actinopteri; order Perciformes; family Percidae; genus Sander; species Sander vitreus. The sequence continues at coordinate 34,547,574 of NC_135855.1, forward strand.
TCAGAATATTACATCCCTTTACTGCAATGCAGCCTTTGAAACCAGGAAAAGACGACAGTTGTGATATGATATCTAGCCTCATATATCGATATATTATCGATATATTGCCCAGCCCTAGGTTCAACTAGGGCTGCTCGATTATGTAAAAAAAATCATAATCACGATTATTTAACACGATTACTCACGAGTCTTTTGGAAAGATGTTGCAATTATTGAACCTTAAAAACGATTAATGAGTTAAACAAATCAACAGTGAAAACTGAAAAATTTCCCCTTTATACCTTTTCCATTTGAAATTTTTTTTTTTAAATTCAGAACACAAGAAAAAAATATAATCTGCAAAATAATTGCTTTTCTCATTTACTCTGTTTCGCGATTACAGTTTTGATTAATTGCACAGCCCTACATTCAACATAACTCAAACTGGTCTGTCATAATTATACAGTACATATGTCCAACAAACATTTCATACATTAGCTTCTTACATCCTCTAAATATAATTGATAACAGTCCCAAGACAATAATTCATAGTAAATAAAGTGGTTTATAACCAAATCATGTTGTAAATCAGCAGTAGTGAGGCAGTTTGTCGACATACAATGTCATGTTTATAGGGGCTTTAACAGGCATAGCACAACGCAAATACAAACTTTATGTGACTTGCTGCCTCTTTCCCATGTCCAGGGCAGCATGCCAGGTAAAGAGGTTCCACAATACAGTATGTTAGTCTACAACTGTACGGTACCAGTGCTACCCTAGACATGATGGGAGATTAACATCAACAAGTAAAGAGTCTGTGTCAAGCACTGAAGCATCACCTGGATATTTCTCATTGATAGTAGTTTTAGTTAAAAATTACAATTCCTGCCCAGAAAAACTCACATGGCTACATTCTGCTGGTCATAATTCTGCAATGAAATGGAGGACGTTATGAATAAAAGTATGTTTTCTTAGTCTGGAGATGTTGCAGCGGTTAACCCCCCCCCCCATCCACATGCATCATCCATGTTGGCTGAGGCTCAGATCCCACCAGAACCTTCTAACCTGTGTCTTAGTGGTTTCCCTCTCAGCTTTCCTACTAAGAGCAAAAAGCAAAACAAAAAACAACACAAATGTGAGATGTGTACTTCCTGCCAGGCAAAGCCAGTGGGATATTAGCACAGCTCCTCATGGTAAACCTCTAGGAATAAAGGCATGCTACAGTATGATCTGTAATCCTACTGTAAAAATGCATCCCGGGATGGAGGTAGTGCAGTATTTTAAAGCATTTTTATGAGCGTGAGGTTAAAATGGGGCTGTTTGGTGACCACAGGGATCTCTACAGCTCTTCACACGTAGAAAGGTTATAATTATATTTGGCAAACTGCCAATGAAGTTATCATGACTTGGTCAGCTGTGACACCCCAGCTCATCTGGAAATGCAATACAGCCCTAACTTAGCTTCCAGGTTGAGAATACAGAGGCAACATCATCCCAACGACAAAGAATTTAGAGTGGAAGTGACCTCAGGACACGATGCTGAGTCTGGAAATGAAATTACTGAGATTTCACAGACATCTCATAAAAATCAAGTAAGATCATGATTAAATAGATTTTTATTTCTCTCTCAAATGAAGTGCACATTGTGGTTGTCACGGCTACCAACATCTGCCTCCCACATGCTGGGATGCTGTGGATCTTTAACTGGTTTTAATGAGCGAGTGAAGGAGACACTGCTTTTACTTCAGTCAGCACTTCAAACACATCTGCATATGTGGAAGCCACACTGTCATCAAGTTCACATGTGACATTCTCACTAATAAACGGACTGAACCACTGGTTTACTGTTACATCCTGTGTGAAATGTACACAGTTAAGTACAAAATATTAGAGAAAGTTCCTCTTTTCCAGGATTCAGGGCACATCCATTGTTGGTATGGATTTCTTCTTCTTTGGGTTATGTGAAAGGATTAGACCGTTCACTAAACCCCTCCCACAAACAGTGATTGTCCAATCACAGCTTAGAAACTGTAACTACAGTCAGGTCTGTAAAGCTTTGGATTTCTGCGCATGTTGACGCGGTAAACACAGGGCTGTAGTAAGAGAGATACTAAGCACTTAAAGAGATTAGAGGGCCGTGTTTTTTTGTCTTTTCAAAAATCAAAAATACAAGAGCAAGGAACGTGTTAAACAGCGAGTTTATCGACTTTACTGTAAGCTGCAATTGCAAGCTTACTACCTACAGTAGTAACAAAACGTTACTTCCAAGTTCCAAAAGCAAGGAGCACCTCATTAACATGTGTTTATGGGGCTACAGGTTATGTTTAAAAAATTTCCTCTCACGACTACTTACACAAACTCTTCAGTATTTCCCATCTGTGTGGAAGCCGCTCCTGGCTGCTACCAGAGTTTAGGGTAATAAAAGAATAATAAAAGAATTTCTCCAACGCGGGTGTAACATAGATTAGAACTCAAAAAACACGGGTGTGACAATAGATTATCCATACAAGGACCACGTCTGTGAACTGGTCAGATTTAGTCTGTGAACGTCTGTCAGACTGTGAACTGTCCCGGATTTTGCAAGGTTTACCGAGATTAAACTAGGCTTTGTAGCGACGGCTACATCGTAGTGAAAAGTAGAACTACTGCAATCTTGTAATGGGTAACGAAAACACCAAGTAACTGGAGCCAAAAGGACCTGTGGACGGAGAAATGTTGTTGGTTTTTTTTATCATTTTTACCTGCACTTTGATGTTTTATGTAAAGCACTTTGAATTGCCCTGTTGCTGAAATGTGCTATACAAATAAAGCTGCCTTGCCTTGCCTAATGTTAGCATCTTTTTCCAGCTCTTTATTGGATTTAACCACAGCCAACGTTACCTAAGTATCCAAGTGAACAGGGTATAGCAGAGTAACAATATTCAGATTTTATATATTTCCTTATTATACTTAATAATACATAAAATACCAGGACTACCTATCTCTACACTGCTACAAGAACAATGCGGTTTCTTTATCAACTCGTGAGGATGCAGATTTTTCGCCGGGACATGCAGCCTCTGGTGGGAGCCTTTTTATAAGAGATATATTTTAGGCATTGTGTGCTTTATTTAGATAAAGAGGGAAGGCGAGAGAGAGAGAGGAAGACCTGCAGCAAAGGGCTCTGGGTGGAGGTGGGAGTCTTTTACCACAATATCATGTATGTGCCCATAAGACCCCTTTTACAAGACTTTCTGGAAAGTTAACTGGAAACAAGATGAATCAAGCTTCTAGCCCAGTCATGCATGTACTTAATGGGAGATGTGACTTCATCAATAGCTCAAAACTTGCAGATTTATTCAATGTGTTCCTTTCCCTCAGATTTCATTTCTGGCTCTGGTAAAATGGGAACACTAACTAGAAGACTAACCGTGGTTTGTAACCACAAACAGAAACACAGGTTCTGGTGTTTTGGATAGTAATCACTCAGCATTCCATTCTCCACAACATAGCTTTTCATGAAACCAATATCAACATGTGTCAAACCAAAATGGGAACCCAGACAAGCTGGGATTATTTAACATAGGAAAAGATGAGAGGAGGACAAAACAAAACAAGTGGCGGCGTTGGTTCCGACAAATTTACAATTTACAGCTGTCTGTGCCTTTTTATATTGGCGATTAAGCAAGTTACCCGCATTTATTTTAGTGTTGTTAAAATTATTTTTGCAGGACTAAAAGTCTCAAAATTCCTATCAGGTTATCATATCTCATATCTGCAAGATATCCCACAAGCTGCGAGCAAGGCATCGCCAAGTGTTGAATGGAAATGTAGGCATGAGTGGCAGGACCTTTGATCCCAACAGTAAAAAGAAGGCCTCATCCACACCACAATCTGCCCTCGAAGCCCGGGGCGAAGGGCAGCGCGTCTTCGTTAAAGACTCCCATGCTTGTAAAACACTCAGAAATAGCACTGAGCATGCTGAATCTACAGTCATAAAAGCGCATTGGGTTTCTCCTGACATCACTCCTCTGTTTGGTTTTGGGAACAGAATGAGCAAAGGGTCTCTGCTGGGTGTCAACACTGCAAGGTAATGGCTTTGATTCCAACTGGAAACTACCACAAAACAACATAGATTGATGACACGATCAACTCAACTAAAGACCTTCCTATTCAGGCTGCCATTTAGTTAATGTGGTTTGTTTTTAGCTTCTTTTTTTTCTACTGCCACTTTTCTACTTTTAACTCTGTGCCTTTTTATTGTTTTTATTCTCTTCTTATGAACCTCTCTTATGTATGTTGTCATTGTCAGGTATGTGTTTTTTTTCTTTAATAATTGTATTTTGTTTTAATACCACACCGTAAAGCACTTTGAGCTGCATTTCATTGTATGAAAGGTGCTATACAAATAAAGTTATTATTATTATTATTATGATAAAAGGAGGACTTCCAACGTTTCATTGAGTTAACGTCAAAGTGTCAAATGTGTCAAATTATGTCACTGTTATTTTGACATGAGCTGTGCTATCTGTGGTTCTGACAAAACTTTGTGCCTGTAATACAATCTCAATGTTCTGTTAGGGGTTACCTTAGGCCCTTTTTAAACAGCTCAAAAAACAGTTTTGGCTAATTATATTAAGTATAATAAGCTTACATTTTATTAATGTTATGAGAATTTGCATCATTAAACATTTGAACCGGTGACATGTCCGCTATAGTCAATGACAAATCACTTCTGTTTGGGGTCTCGGAGAGCTGAGATGTAAACCATGGTTAAATAAATATATGCTCTTATCTTTCATGCAGCACTACCCATCCCAAATCTCAAATAATTATAATTTAATTTCTGCTATTGGAGTTTTATAACAGTTTGCTCAGCCAGGTCTACTAGCCACCAAACATAAGTTAGTAACTTATGTGTCAGTAAGTCCAGTTAATCTAATTTTTCTTAATGCATAGCTCATAAAATATTCGTCATACAGCATAAAAATTATGGGTTTTGCTCATTTCTGTATTTTTTAACAGAAATACCTGACAGATCTCTAAAGAAAGATAATCCCAACATCTGTATAGAAAATACACAAGATGTACAGTAACACGTCATTCTTATTCAAGGTGATGTCAGCTGTCTTCAGTCTGTAGTCATTGAGACTGAGTTTAGATCTAATTCTATCAAACATTTATGATGACGTCTGTCAACTTGATTTCTCCAAACACGCAACCACTCTTAATAATCTGACGTCTAAGTAGGTGCTAACACAAAATATCACACGAGTAACTCAACCTGCATTTTATACATTGACAGATTCCAACATTTATATGAAATAGCTAGCTATGCAGTTAAGGGTCATATAAAGCTGCCACAGAACATCATCATCAAGACCTCGGCACTTCACAAGTTTGCATTAAAGACCTCAGGCACCTCACACACCAGCCTCATTAATCATCAGCAAGCACAGGTGAGCTAAAATTAGCTGAGCTGAGCCACAGGCAGCGACAGGTTAATCCATGCTTGCAGTCTATCCCTAATAGAGTTCCAAGTACATTTACATTTACGAGTACACTTTATTGTCCCAAAACAGGCTTGTCTCACCGAGTCTTCCACTCAGAGGGAAATCTAATCCTGTGAAGTAGCCTGTGAATGTGCGGTGGAAAAATAAACCACTCGGAGAGCAAGCAGAGCCACAGTGAAAACAGCCATACTGTAAATACTACCACTCAGTAGATGGACCACAGGATCATGGGCCGCAAGGACAGTCCAAGTTATGTAGTAACGCTGTCCAGAGCTGCTTACAAACACTAAAAACTGGTTGTAAAATGAGTACCAGGCTTACTTATATCTACATCCACGAAATGTCGATGTCTTAATCAGATCTACTTTAATCTCCAAGTCCAATATTTGCACAGAATTTCTCTTGGTGACATCAACGACTTCCAAAACCTCTCTGTAAAGAGTCCAAAAGAAACTTACACTGAGCAGTGCATCATGCAATGCAACTCTTAAAGTTGTGTTAGCATCAATGGGAATTCCCACTCTCTCCCAGGTTCCTCTAGGACCCAACAGAGGTGAAGCGGGTCCTACCTGTGACCGCGGCTTCCCCTGCACGTGCATGTGGAGGCAGACGAGCAGCAGTAGAGCCAGTCCTGACAGCATTCTCTCATGTGGCCACAGAAATGTTCGACCAGTCACTCAGGCTTCTATTAGAACCCAGTGGCTGCTCCCGTCAGCCTCTTCCTTGCCTCTGTAGCTCTGAGAATGCCACTCTCACTACAGAGCTGTTCTCAACGAGCTCCCCTTGTAAACTGAGCTGGGGGAGGTGCAGGGAGGTAGGGGGGACTGGGGCTTTTTTAGAGAAGGGAGAGGTAGAAAATGAATAGGAAGGAGAGAGAGGCGGGAGGGAAAAAGAGGCATAGAGGAGAGTGGGACAGCTACTGCTGACAGTAAATTGTAAGACGGAGAGGAAGCTTTGGGAAATATTTTTGATGTGACAGAAAAAGTGAGAGGAAGGAAATTCTTGCAGGACTAAAATTAATGTGTAAGCAAAACCACTGTGGTTAAAATTGTGTGGAAATAATTGGCAGGTAGGCATGCCAACAAATAGGAATTACAGAATTATACACTTAAGTTGGACATCACATTCGTTCAAACCAGAAAAAGGGGGAAAATAATAAGGTTCCAAGGTCTAATGAGCATCCTGAAGTGGAAATAACCCCACATGAAAAACATATTTTGTTGTTTCTGCTCACTCTCAAGATACAGAAACAATAACTCAAAAAGAATAAGATCCCTTTGCCCTCTATAACCCCCCCCCCCACCACCACCACCACCACCACCACCAGTTTCAATGCTGGAAGCACAACTTCTGCAGCCAAAAAAAAAAAACCTGACTCATCATATGGTTTTCCTATTGCACCACCATTGTTTCCACGACATTAAACCCTAATTGACCAAGACATACTGAGGTAAGGAGTACATTTTAAATTTTAAAATTTTATAGGCAGACCTAGCGCATCAGGGACATTGTGGCTGGATCTGTTTCTATACAAAGAGCCTTCTGGAGTAAGCATGAGATTATCGAAAACTTTGCTGTTTTGAAGTGGCACACAGAGACCACAACAGGCTGCTGCAAAGTCTATTGTATGCACTGAAAGGCTGTGTCTCAGATGGCCGAGCATCAGGGCACACATGGTGGGAATACAAGGAGAGGAGAGGGAGAACGAAAACAAACCGATTACATACTTTACTGGTGACATATTTAATCTTTTTCGGGAGATATTTATACCCTGTTTACCTTACTTCATTACATTTACTGTCATCCATGTTATAAAAGAACACTTGTTCTAGGTCATTCACCCTTGTGATGTGGCTATTTACTTTTCTTAAAATGACTGTTTCCCTACCAGAACACATTCAAATGTACACACTGACATCAAATCACTTCAGGTTTGGAAGGTATTTGGCCTAATAATTTGCTTATCTTTACCCTATCCTGCATAGCACATCATATCAGAGCAAGCCAGAGACACTTTAATGAGATAATTTATGGAATAATTAACAGTGGAATACATTTGATATCAAATGGGTTGTAAAATACTTTTAATGAGGGACATATGCCCAGTGTCAGAATGTTTTTCACTATACTATATTATATATTAGCACTATACTTAATAATAAATCACACTCTGCCACCTTTCCTAATATTCTGTAAAGCTGTTTCACAGAGCAAGTAGAGGCACTGAGTGCAAGGAAGCGTAGCAAGAAACAAAAATCTCCACACCTGACACACGTCTACTCCTTCATCCGGCCAGTAGCATGTGACTTTCCCCAAACAAAACAGTAGTAGACTGAAATTGGGAATGGCTCACTCAATCAGCTTTGTTTTCGTTAGCATTCCATTGACTGCCATTCATTTTGACGTCACTTTGACAGCGAATAACTTTACATCTGAAGCGTTTAAAGACTTTATTTGGCCATTGTTTATTTCTAAAGAAACACGATAATGTATAAAAGGCTCCATTACCTTGTATCTCACATTATGGCTCCGTAGCAGATGTTTTTGTAAAAATAGGCTAACGATTGTGTCATAACCACAGGACTTACTGTCGCATAGTAGAGGACTTACCATATAGTACAGGAGAAGCTCGCAGACAGTTTCGACTTACATTAGCTGTTTAAGTTTAATTACTAATGTTAACTAGCATTTTAGTTAGCAATAATTAGCCTGTGTCCATGTTATCTCCTTCATTATACCTACGCTCTCCGTCTCTGCAAGATTGGGAATGATTGAGATTTCTCTTGGCACAGCTACCAGAAGACTTACAACTTTCAGACAGGTTGCTCACGTCACATTTACGTTGTCTCTCTCAGTTGGAGGCTGCGCAGTAACTCTCGGCGCTCACCGGAAAAGTGCTTCTAATGGCCTTCACTGGTCTCCGTCCAGAGCAACGGGATCTGTTGGTCCATTCTTATATACTGTCTATGGTCAAAACAGCACAGCTGCAGGTGTGTTGGACGGGAATGGCTCTTTTCAGCAGCCCGTCCGTCGTGATGAACCAACATACATCGTCTCCTGCTCCCCTGATCTGCCTCTGATCTGGACAGATCTCATTATGGAGGCATAGCGCCCAGAGGTCGGGCGGGGCCAGACTGACTCTCCAGTACACCCTGGGGTCTTTGTTTCCTTCAACAACTGGGTCAGCTCTGAAGCAACCTTGGCACCAGGCGCCTGATTCCTCCAGTCTCCAACCCACACATGTCCGAGTCATGCTCTACAGCAGGTGGGCTCAAAATGACTGTACACTGTCAGGGTCCAGCAGACACATGCTCATACAATAGCTGTATTTAGCTCCTGCTCTTATTTGTTGTCACGTTTCCAGCATTTTATAGCATTTGCAGTTTGGAGGACGTTTAAATCCAAAGCTCATTAGCGGTAGCCTGGTCCTACCAGACTCTCGTACATTTCATTTGTACAGAGAGTAGGGCCACTCTCCATTGACAAGCTTTAACTTCCTTGAAGGCGGGTACTCTGTTGAAACTCTGTTTGGATCTGCCATAACCAATCGCTAACGTTTGGTCGTGACGTCGGCTTAGCATCGCTAGCGTTCGCTTTAGCCAACTCCTTCACCACTAATGGAGCGAGCTGTAAATCAAACTTTTCCCGAACCATGTGGGGAGGAGGGCTACAACATCATGGCCACTAACAAAACTCAGCAAAGACTGTTCTTGCTCAGGCTTTAACTTCTGGATATTCGAGCAGCGTTTCCACAACGGACTGAATAGCTTCGCTCGCATTTTTCTCCGCCGCCATTACGCCGCCATTACAACGTCATTGTTCTCAGCCACTCCCTCTGTTCGCTGATTGGACCGTTAATTTTTTGACCGGAGAAAACCCAAGAATGTACCACAAACCCAGACGTAGTACTGAACGGAAGTACGTAGGAGGGCTGAGCCAGGCTACATTAGCAGAATCATGACTGCAAAATTTTTTAGCAGGTGTTGCCTCAGTGGGAAACACTCTACCTGGCAGCTATCATGCCTCTATCATTAATCTAGCTTACATCATGCATCATACATACAGAGCCCTCAGAGTTGTTTGCAGGAGCACAAACATACTTTCTCATTTCGGCAACCATAGTCACAATTTCTAACAAATCTCTATTGCTTTTCAATCATATTCCAACATCTCCATTCTTTTCATCCACCTCTTCAAACTAGTTAACTAAAACAGTGAAAGTTAAGAAAAGGCAAAAAGTATGAAGAGAAAACACGTGATTTTTGTGCATCTGGGAAACATATTAGTCAGCAAAGGCATGTAGGTCCCATGATTGTTTCCTTTGAGCAATGTATTTGACTAAAAAAGGCAGGAGCACAGTCTAGGGAGGCGGGTTAATGAATAAAGCAGGTTGAGAGGAGATTTGGGCTGGGAGGGGCAAGGTGTGGCTGAGGGAAGCCACTGCTCCGACAATGGATGACACGGTCTCCAGAAGAGATATGAAATAGTTCATGTAACTTTCCAGCACATAACTAAAAATATACAACAGCTGAAATGAACCACTTGTCAATGTTGCACTTGACAGGTAGTATTATGAATTAAAGAGCAGTGTCACATAAGTGTGTAAAGTACATTAATCCAGTCTCACTTTGTAGCTGTATAGCAATTAATTTGACTTTCAGTGATTTGTTGACCATGTTGCTCACAGTGTGAAGATACAGTTGGACTTGTGACACCCTTCAAGCACACATAACTGCCACACTCTGATTATAGAAAAGCATCACAGAATAGCAGTTCAGTGGTGACTCACAGTCATACTGTACCTATCAAATCATAATCAAATCGTTATAATTATGGGATGTGGGATGCCATAGGGTAGTATTCTGGGGCCTTTATTATTTTCATTAATATGACTTAAAAGCAGCTGCCTCATGCAATCTTTTTAAATTCTGATAATAAGGTAGCATACAAAGAAAAAACAGTGGTTGAGAATACCCTCAGTGAGGATCTTAGAAAGATAATAGATTATCCGTACACTTGGGAAAAACTAAAGCAATTATTTTTGGATCTGAAATAAAATTAGCAAGGTTACCGGGTTTTATGGTTAAAGTTGGAGAGTTCCCTACAACTGCTAAATACAGTGTAAATTATCTTGGCTGCATTTAGACAGGTTTTATCAAGTGAAAATATGGCTTTAAAAGCCCTCATCAAGATAAATCAAAGAATTAAGTTTATTGCCAAAACAAGCTACTTTTTTGGACAGACCAGTTCTCACAAAGTCATTTTGATTACGCTGCATTCTACTGGTAAACTGGATGGTGTTCTGTGTAGCGGACCACAATGGAAATAAGTCTTCAGGTTTTATTGTGTTTTATCCTAAATGATTTTGAATGTATGTAATGACTGTATGCAGAAAAAATAAATCAATAAATCAATAAAATATATGGTGTTTGTCTTTCCTCTTGAATATGGGATATGGGAAGGGGAATGGGATAAAGGCTTAAAAATTTGGTAACAACTTTTTTTTGGTGAAAATGTATCACAGACTGCTGCCTGTACACGCTCCAAGGCCTGTTTCTTATTCAATAATCTTGACCTCAACAAGAAGCTTTGGTGTAACACAAAACTGCAACTGACAAGACAATGAACACATAGACCAAATAAGTCACGCATTAACTTATTTGTTTTCTGTGTTTAATGTCTTTACACACCTGCTGTAGGCCTTTTGTTAATAAAGCTATTAGACACCATCAGATAAGAGTCCGATTTACAATGGGGTTTGACCCTGAGCAGCAGGGAACCTACAGCATAGACACACTTTCTGTTATACACTCTTAGTAACAGATTTACACATATACAAGCGCACACACACAAACAAACACATGCTGACATAGAAATATACAATTAGGCATTTATAATTCATTACTTATATTATGCATACAAAGTGTCTCACATAATATTCTCACACACATTACCGGAAGTGCAACATCCACCTGACACACACTCACACCTACGTGTCTTATCTTATTATCAAATGACCCTAAATCCCAAGTGCCCATTGAGCGCTGACCACACCTTGAGTGCTTCAGACATTCCAAACAAACCGATGACGCATACAATGTGCTAAACTGTCTCCTCAATTGACAGCCACCCAGATAGCAACCAATCACTGTCAACAGCTGTTTGTCTGAGGAAGACCTGTGTGACCACTGAGTGCTAAAAATACAACCTTGTATCTGTATAGTACACCCTCATAAATCAGTCTCCGAGAACGGACACTGGGACTGGCTGCTCTTTGCCCTCAAAACACATTCCACTGCAGAGCTCAACCTGTTGTGGGCCAGCCACGTAGCTCACTATACATCAACTGTCCCCAAATCACCATCATCCATCCATCTTATCAGCTATCATCTGTCCACCTGCTTAGTCTCCACACAGAACCACACATCATCATGATATCATGAGTCAGCACACTGTGAGGGACATGCCTAATGATCATAGCAGGGCTAAAGAGTCCCACACTGTGAGAATGGAAAGGAATCACAGAATAGCAGTTTAGTGGATATAGCAGAACAAAATAACTATAATAACAAATATTGAGTATAAAAAAAAGTCACACCACAGTCAACTTTTCTAATCTTTCCAGTTTTTGCTCCATTTGGGCATAATCTTCCTTCATCTGCGCATAATTCAGCAAAGGTATTTTTGATGTTCATTAAGACTAAGAAATAAGAAAAAAGCATATGGATCTGATCTGTGCAAACGCTTTATTTTTTCAGCTGACACCAATATTTGAAGGCACTGGCCCAGCTGTTGTTGTGCTGAACTGCCAGAATATGACCAGGAAATGGAAGTTCAACACCCAGCTGAACACTGGCTGTCTTCTACTCTTCCTGAAGTCCCCTAATAGTCCCATGTGGTACCATGAAAATATAACCCAGCCAATGTACCAAAAAGCCTGAGAGTAATGACTGCCCTTCATACAAACATTAATTTAAACTAGTTTAAAAAAGTTTTATATTAGCAAACAGGACTAAGAGGGTATTAAGGCAGGACTAAGGAGAACATTACTCGGAGGAAAGTACCAGACCACGTAAAAAAAACAGGATATAAACAGAAGAACCAGCAGTGTGTTGGAAACACATCAAATGGAGATCCCATCAAATGCAGACACTCTGCTTTTTCACAGCTTGAAGGAGGCCCCACTCACAAGGTTAAACACTCCCCTGTCTCCTGAAGAAAAACTTTATGAGCTGTAGTGGTGCAGAACAAGTGTCTGACCACCGAACCCAGAGCGCTCAAGCCTACCGGAGTTCACAGGTCACACAGAGCCAGTTAGGGCCGACGTGGGCCAGTAAAAGCCAGTGGGGGGGGGGGGTGGGATGGCCCATTAAGAACCAGGAGGTTTAGGCCAAACTAAGACATCAATCTGTCATCTCCCTCACACCTTAACTTCTCAAACACCATTTGTCTTAACTGTCTTTCAACTGGAATACTCATATTCAAGCCCTCTTGACAGGGACAAGTGCTCTAACAAGTGTCATTAAGCAGGATACTGTATCTCTAGCTCCAGTGCTGCCGCTCTATCGCTAAACCTGACCTTTGACGCCCTGTGGAGGGGAGCTAGAAGGAACAGTAGGCCTATCTTCATTCAAGGGATACATTAGGCAGTTCTATATTTTTGTTCATTTATGTTTTGTTTTTGATATTTCCATTTCCACTTTCCATTACAGACAAATCCATCATAAAATTTCATTTTGCACACTTGCTGAACTGTTACACTATCACTCCAAGATAATTGCTTGTAATTGCAAGTTTCAGAAAGTTCTGTTGGGTAACCTTTGTTGACAATCTGTTAAAGTTTAATTTAAAAAAAGACCAAGATCTGACAATGTTGCTAGATAAAAGGTCAGTAAACCACCAACGTAATTTCAATTAATCCTGAGAGGAGCATGAATGTCTACACCAGATTTCATGGCAATCCATCCAATAAGTCCATACATTTCACTCAAAACTACAAATTTCATTCTCATGGTGGCACTACAGGAGAAGTCAAGTCAGGGGATCATCCACGTCATTATGATACATCATCTGGGTACCATGAATATCTGTACAAAATACAGATATTTAATTCTCAAAGTGGTGGACTGACTGATCACCCTAGACTGCCATCCCAGCTCGCATGGTAATTGTAAAGACAGCATCTTTCCTCAGCAAATACCCATCATAACTGTTATTGCACATGTCCAATAACTGACGACAGGCCCTGCTGACATGATAACCATCTGCAGTGGGTAATGGTGGAGAACACCCTGTGAGCGTGCAACTGGGGCTTGTCGTGACAGAGAAGGGATTGAGGTATCTACACCAGTCTTCACCAGACAGGTTGTATATCAAAGCAGTCATCTCCCTTTTAACAAGTCTGTCTGTCCACCACAGCGGGGAATGCATAAAACAGATGCAGCTGTCAGAGGAGAGAAGTGAGGAGTGGCCTAGGATGTTGTTTGATGAGTTTGGGCCTGAGACTGGCTCTGGGTGCTGGGAAACATGCCAGTCAGAGGATGACTGATGCTGAGACCTCGACACTGCACTGGGTCAGAAGTAGCCTCATTTTATCTGTCATCTTTATTAAGAACAATACGTCAAAATCCATGCCAAAATCTGGTAGTTAAATGTTGCACTGCACATCAGTAAGCATTTATACTAATAGAACCTGAATTAAAACATGCTACTTTTATCAACATGTATCAACCAGATTTCAATATCAGCTTTCATAACTGTTTTCCCGTTCTTTCATCATCGTTTAGCACCTAACTGTAAAGAGCAGCAGGAAGTAGTGCAAACCAACTACTGGGTCTAGAGAAGTGTAAGCTATATCGATTTCTACCCTCAGCTAGGCCCACCACCGTCAGCAGAGAAGTGTGGGGTCAGTGATCGGCCTTTAAAAATACACACACCCTTCTCAAATGCCCTTCCTTGGTATAAAGAGAGAGAAGTCACAGCTGAATGGAATTCCCACCATAAAGGGATCTTTCTTTCACTGTTCATCTGAAATGAGTAACCACATTCAGGGGGGTTTCAGTGCATAAGAGCTGGCTGGTTCAACATGTTCATATACACATGTGATTTATAGGAAATGTTCAGCGTTTCCACTTTTTAAAGACAAATGGTGATCCAAAAGAATCGGATCAAAGGATATTTAGATATCAAATATACTCGACATAACTCTCAAAAATCATAGTTATTCATAATCCTATAATTTAACAAAAATTACGTAGTACTTAAATCCTACTGATTTGGGTGATCCCCTAATTTTTCATCTAGCACCATCAGATGTTGTTTTGGCTTTTAGTAAAACATCTTGACTATGAAGTACTGGATAGATTGCCATGTACTTTGGTACCGATATTCATGTTCCCCTCATGATGAACTGTAATCACTGTGGTGATCATTAGGATCAGGTGAAATAGAACTAATGACATTCCCATTAGCCTCAGCTGCACTTTGTGTTTAGTGCTTTAATCGAAAAGGTTTGCATGCTAACATGCTAAACTAAGATGGTGAACATGGTAAACAGTTTACCTGCTTAACATCAGCATGTTAGCACATGCTTCCTTTGTGCTGCTTCATCCAGCACAAAGGGGCTGAAGTTTTGAAGATACTGTAATAAATCTGCCCAACACTAAAGTCATAGGTGTTGAGACAATCCCTCTTGAAAACAATATTGACAAAAAATGGTTTGTTTTCCAAATCATGAAGGAAAGCCAAATGTAGCAGGCCACTGAAATCTGTATGGGCACTCTGGACAGTGCACCAACATGGAAACAACCTTGAAATCTGCCACTTTCTAAACTTTCCAGACCTTTTTGATGGACAAGAACACTGAAACCTTTGTTATGGGTCAAACTGCTAGCAACCACGTCACCAAGCCCTCGCTCCATCCCATCTCAGACAGTGCAGGGCAAGCATTGGGGTGCCAAAACAGCATACAGGCTGGGCAACAGTCCAGGTGTGAGATGAAGAAGAAATCACATCAGTCCTCCATCAGACAAAAGCTGTAGCAGTGCTACAGTACAGGTACAAACCTTAAAAGACCTTGATTTGCATCATCAGTTGGATAGACGTGAGTCTCTCTAAAAGGCCAATATGAGGGTGTCACTGTGTCAGATTTAGAAATCTGAGATGTACATCTGAAGTGGCACCAGGAGCCAAAGGTCAAATGGACAGAGCTGGGTTGTTATTCATGCAGCATGAAAGGTGTCAGGGAGAAGTATCAGGGACCACACAAACGGTGGGCTGTAAAGTAGAAGACAGTGTTTCCACTGTAATCAACAGCAGTGCGTCACCCCAACGAGCACATAACCTCTGTGGGTTGGTTTATATGGAAAGTTAAAATAACATGATAATTGAGCCACATTTCCCTCTAAAACAAGAGTACAGTCCAAATGCTTTCAATTCATTTTTCATTATCATGATTAAGATTTAAAAATCAGATCATTGCCCCAACCTGCAGCCGAGAAGCGCAATTAGACCAATATTAAAGCCAAAACTAAAATTACCTCCAGACACTACTGCAATGTAAAAAAGAAAAGAAAAAAAAAACCTCTCAAAGGAAACAGTGAGCTGCTATACTGTGTGAGTATAATGTAGCTTCAACCTCAGCTCATGACATTGTTCCTTTTCTCTCTCATTCATTCACCTTTCATTTTCCCACCCATGTGTGATGTGTTAGTGTGCACACAAAGGTCTAGAAACACCGTCACATCATGTTTAAATAATATAAAATGTATAAAATAATTATTCATTTTAAATAATTGTTTTATGACCACACCCCTGCATACACACACACACACACACACAATCATATAAACTCAGTGCATGCAATTTTTCAGCTTTTACTAACCATAGCTTCAGAGGTCTACCTTCTGCAGTCTACATGAAAGATCAAAGGCCATACTGTAGGCCAGGCAATAATCTCTACTTCTGCGCTGTATTATTCCACAAACTGAGGACTTCAATTTACAATATGTGACACTATTTGCCAATATAAATTTAAAACTTAAGATTCATTCAATATCGTATTAGGTATACTACATCCTGTCTATATTAAGGGTGAAAATAATGATAATAATAAGTCATTTATTTGCCCCCTTTTTTCATTCTGTTGTTATTTACTTCATTAACACACACACACACACACACACACACACACAATCATATAAACTCAGTGCATGCAGTTTTTCAGCTTTTACTAACCATAGCTTCAGAGGTCTACCTTCTTCATTCAATATCGTATTAGGTATACTACATCCCGTCTATATTAAGGGTGATAATAATGATAATAATAAGTCATTTATTTGCCCCCTTTTTTCATTCTGTTGTTATTTACTTCATTAACACACGCACGCACGCACACACACACACACACACACACACACACACACACACACGACCATCCATCCATCCATCTTCGTCCGCTTATCCGGGGTCGGGTCGCGGGGGCAGCAGCTCCACAGGACCATTAGACATGCATTAAATGTGGAGAGATGGGGGTTTGGTGCCCAGGAGTTGAACTAGCACCTCTCGAGCTACCAGTCCACACTCCGTACCTGGTCCACACTAATCATTTTGTCCAACCAAGTGCATGTTATTAATGCACCAAGGTTAAGCATATATTATGTTACCCTCTGGAAAATGCCATAATAGTTTTGTATGTGTGCTTTTAATAACTCTGCAACAGTAGGTGTATAAATGATGAATTCTTTGAATGTTTGATTTAAATAAAATATATACACCTACCTATTTGTACAAATAGCAAAAGTTCAACATAATCATCCTTTTTCTTCAAGAAAAATGCACACAGTTGGACAACTAGTTGTTTCTTAGTCTCGCTTTGCCAGACCCTCCTCCAAAAGCACGCTGAAGGAGAGTCGGGTTACTCCAAACAGCATTCAGGGATGGGAGGAAAAGGTGCTCTGGTTTAATGGCATTTCTTTAAACCAATCAGAATCGTCATGGGCGGTGCTAAACTCCTGTCTCAATTTACCCTGCAGAGATCTGAGGAGCAGTCAACAATAGTCCTCATAAATCCACCAAATTTAAAATTCCAACCAGGGGCGTTGGACTGGGGGGAAAAAGGGGACTGAGTACCCAGGGCGGGCCCAAAAAGATGCTAGAATGAATAGCTGTGGATGCGGGGAGGGGCCCATAGAAAATGCCTTTCTACAGGGCCCAGAATTTTGTGCTATGCCCCTGATTCCAACACCAAGAAAGCGGAAGGAAACGGAAAATACATGCATCCTACAGCAAGGGGGCAATCCCGGAAGTAGAACGCGAAGGATATAGACTAGTTGTTTCTTGACAATGTCATCAATGTGTTTTGAGCTTCCAGAAATATGTACTTCAGTATCTCTGTGCTGTGCAAGGACAGGCTCTGACCTGTTGGATCCCCTCCGTTTGAATAATTAGAAAGACATTATAGCATGGTTTGGCTCTGATCTAAATCAGAGGTAATAGAGTCCTTGGTATTTCGGAGTATATCACTTCTCAGTGCCTTGGGGACAGTGCACCAGCTTGTACCGTAGCTGTGTATGAGATACCTACTGATCTTTATAGTACAGAAGTGTTTTAGTTCTGTTAGTTCAGACTTAAATAGACAAGTGTTGAGATTATTGCACTTTAGTTTAACATCTCTTTGGTTTTAACTTTGTCACTGTTACTGGTCTGGAAAATAGCCAACATAAATAGGTTGAGGCAAAATAACATATAGAGTTTTTGTAGGATATGTCACAAAGAGACCAGTCAGTGAAAAGTGGACTTTGAAAAGCTATAAAGGGACGTATTGCTTTGACAACCAAATAAACAGAAATCAAACTCCGTCAGGTCAGAAAAGAATGAAACAGTCCGGTTTTCACTGCAACTGGGCTTACCACAGAGAAACAACTAAAAACAGTCATGTCATGAATGTGTGAAAAATGTTGTAAAATACAATCTTGTATGTAAAGTGTCCCACTTGTAAAATCAACTCATGCAGCTTGACCATCACCGGAGAATTCATCAAATGTGCTCACTCACGATAGACTGGGTAAACCGAGCCCAATCTGCCTGTGATTTGATTTCGCCCTGCAGCTCAAGCTGGAAACCTGTACATTTATCTATCCTGCTTCCGTTACAAATTTGCGGGAACCAATCACAAACTGGCTTATCCACCTGGTGCGCTATTGGCGGGTTTAACACGATGACGATAGAGAAGCAAACAAGCAGCTTTTTGTTTACATTCAACAAGCCGGCCACCGAAGCGCAGCACCAAAGCACGTCTACGGAAAGCCTCTTCACTCCCTATTTAGCCCCATTGTACCTACTTTGGTTGCAGTTCCACCAGAGTTCCACTGGGGGTGATCGCGGTCCAGTGCTAAATGAATGGGACTCTATGGAGCTAGACGGCTAAATTTGTCTCTTTCGCCTGATTGTCGTTGAGAAATCTCAGATTTGATTGTAGTTTTTGCAAGTTCAACATGGATTATAGGTCAAAAGTTGAATGAATGAGTACTTATGTCCTTTTGAGTTCTCACAGGTTGAGTCGTTGTTGCCCATAACACGCTAGCATTCTGCTAATGAATGCTGATTGGTCAGTGAAGGACTGATTACGATCGGAGATCCCGCTTGACGGCATCCGAAGCAGAACCAGAATGTCAGAGTGAATATTTTGGCGTGGTCTTTAAAACATTAGCAAACCTCTTTCTAGCACGTGTATTGACAGGGAGAGCTGTCACCTGTTAGCTGTGTTGTCGATGCCTCGAGAGAAAAAAGGAAGCGACTCAGAGCTTGCCGTAAAGCAGTATCTCTGGCCGTATATGTGTATGACGTCATTGACATTTTAAAAGGCTTTTTAGAACAAAAAAGCTAAACACCCAGCAGTGTGTATTTTCTTAGCCTCCCCTTTCGAATGCAACATTCAAATTACTAGACAAAAAATGATATCCTAAAAGTGGATTTTGAGGGGTATAGCTCCATAGAGTTCCATTCATTCTGCACTCGCCTGTGAGCGCCCCCTATATGAAACGAAGAGTGGAACTGCAACCAGTTCAGAAGCCGGAAGTGTCGAGAGAGTGAATCTCCCTTATTAGAAATTCTTTGGCAGCACTCCATGGCAGCAACCCTTTGATGCTGCTGTCGCTGCTACATCACCCAGATCGTTGGTCTGATTGGTTGAAGGACTATCCAAAATGCGTACAGAGTCATTTGAACTATGCCTGTTGATCACGCCTCTTGTGCAGAGAAAATACAGAGCAGACTCCCCAGACTAATGTTCAATCTTAAAAGATTGAGCTTGGTCTGGTGATAGCCAGACTACACTCACAATGCATTAATCAACTTTCAAAATACTGATGATGTAATATTCCTCCTGTATTTCCAATACTAGAAACCATCAAACAAATAACACATACAGTATACCAGACTGCGCTTGGTTGTACTCCATCCTCATGGAGGAGGTCTCCTGGTTAAATGGCTGGAACAGCTGAGAAAGCTGGGAGAGTGATAAGAAAACTTTTTGAAAAATCTCCCCGAAAAACTGCTGATGAATTTGAATCCTTAAATAATCAGCCAGTGGTCTGAGGGAGGGAAAAAAATAATTAACACTTGTAGAAACTTTTTTCGTGTAATTCCTTCATTCAGACTCATGAAGCACAATTTAGTTTCCGTTATTAAAAATAAATCAACCCTTCCCACACGAAGGATCATCATGTCATGTGTGTTAACAGTGGAAATGTGATCAAGGCCAAAACGAGAGATCAGAGGGCTTTCTATCTTGATTAAATCTTAATGTTGAGATTGTTGCTGGATTACAGCGCATGGGAAATACACGGGGGTTAACAGAGCGAGGTCAGCACAACCAAACTGGAAACGAGCTCCTGCTCCAACATATTTCTTCTAGTTAAACCCTGATCAAAAGAACGTCAAAGTGAATCCAGCACACTCAATACATAGCCAGCCATAAGCAGGCCCACACAGCAATTTATGTCTCTCCAGCTCTGTGCTCACAGGTATGTTTTCATGGTGTGTATTAAATACGGGGTCAGAAGTAGAAATATGTCCTACATTGAGATTCCAGGTCTGCTGCTTAGGCCCAAGGGCGTAGAAACCTCCTCCTGACCTCCACTTCACTCCTCCACATCACATACTGTATGAAGAGCTCTCACTCTGATGCCATGCTGCCCTCTGCTGGTCACAGCCATTGCTACTACATACATGTTAGTCATATTAGAGATCAAGTGTCCAGTTCTTTTATAATCAACTGACTATGTCGTGCCACTTAAATGATGTACTGGGTTTACTTACAATGTTTGGGTTAGGATTAAACCTTCAGGTTGGGTTATTATTGGCGTATGGTCATGGTTTACAGATAGAGATAGAGATATAATATATCTAATAGACAAATGACTCATTGTGAAACATGAACCATATTCCAAGATTGCAGCATAGAATATGCAAATAAAGTGTTGAGCAAAATATGTGTACCACCTGCTCATTCACGATGCAAATGTGGATGAAATAAGTGATCCCCTATCAATTTTGACATTGATGTCCATGCAATATAATGTTGTATATACGTACATATAGGTACAGTAAACTTCCAGGATCTTTATACATCCTTCATGTCCTCTTATTAATTGTATTTTGATCGAAAGATATTAAACCGTAAAGGACGCTAGGATCCAACAACATTGTCAACTTATAAAAACAAAGCTTGAGGAAGCTCTTGTTTGCATTTTCTGTAAAACACATGAATGTATTATTTCTGGTATACATCTTCAAAAACACCATGGACCTGGTAGAAATGGGCAGAGTCATAGGGTAAAGGAAGTAAAGACGCTGGCTTGTGACTAAAAGGCTCAAATAAAGAAGGGTTTATGAAGTGGCCTACCGAACACTTTCCCGCCACGCAGAGAGAAGTATCATTCTGCCCACATGGCGTCCCATCGATCACCCTCTCCGACTGTCGCACGTAGAACCTGAACCCTATAGCCCGGCAGTTCAGTTCACAATGCTGGTCCCCAGGAACTGAAAAGAGATTTAGAAGGCTGTGACAAATCAAGACATTTTGATAACATATATATTACGTTACATCAATCTACATAGTTACATCGAGTGTGTAAATGCAATACTTTTATCATGTGTCAACATTAACAACATTGTTACATGTAACATCAACCCTCTGAGGACGAAAGACGTACCGGCACGTCTAAACGATGTTTGACAAAAACTCCCACTCAAAAAACGATATTACAACATTTAATTTCAGACAATTATCTACTATTTTAAATATATATAACCTATACGACTTTGGTAAACTCATTTCAAGCACCGAAACAATTCGTACAACACATCATAAGTTAAGGTTTGTTTTCAAAAGAGATTTGAGGAATTTCAAAAAGCCAACATCAATGTTTCAGCTTTAGCACCAAATTATCTCTTTACACATTGCTCTAGCAAAAATGTGGGCGTCAATATACGCAAAGCTGAGTTTGTTCTGAACATTTTGATATAAATATATGCAATAATGTATGCAAATACCCTAAAAAAGGTACATTTAAGAAGATATGTGAAAATGCCCTTAGACCTCAGAGGGTTAAATATATATATATATATATATAATGTAGAGCGAGCTGGTCATTATAGCGAATACAACCCCAACAGGGTGATGCAGGACCCCGACGCGAAGCGTAGGCTACATATTGTGTCGTCGCTCCACATTATCCCTTACATATCACTGACCTTTTTGTAGCATGAGAATATTACGTCACAGGCCTTCAAATACTTAACTTCCCAAAAGATTAGATGTCAGTGAAAAATCACATAGAGCAACATTATGTCACCATGTTACCAATACAACTAATACACAGGTCTGCTATCTAACCCTGCAGCCTTAAATGAAATGTAATTACAGTCAGTCAAAGTACTAAAACAACATTTAATTAGGCAAAAAATAATATTAATGGTTGCTTTGTGTCTCGACAAAACGGCAGTGAATGGAAACATAGCAACAGTTTGGAAATGATTCTGTGTTTAAGTGCCCTAAAGTAGTAGCCTGGTCTGGATGCTGCGCATCGGAGTGTAAATGTGTGTGAATGTTTATCTGATGAGCAGGTGGCACCTTGTACGGCAGCCTCGGCCACAGTGTATGAATGTGTGTGAATGGTGAATGGTTCCTGTACTATGTAAAAGCGCTTTGAGTAGTCGTTAAGACTAGAAAAGTGCTATATAAATACAGTCCATTTACATTTACATTTACATTTACCAGACTCTCGTACATTTAATTTGTACAGAGAGTCTGGCCTCTCTCCATTGACAAGTGTTAACTTCCTTGAAGGCGGGTACTCTTTTGAAGTTTAAAACTATTGGATTTGCCCAGAGCCACTCTGGATCTGCCATAACCAGGGCTTAATTTGAGCCGGAACACGCCGGAACATGTTCCGGCACCTCCGACTTTGGAACCTTTTTTTATTGGATCCGGCACCTCCTCTGTCACCATGAAAAATGTATCACCTAAATGAAAAAAATAAATTACTGTTTGTGTAGTGTTCAATGTTTTTATCTGTCTTGTTAGTCTTTATTCCCCATTGAAGTTCCACAAAAATCTTGTGTTTGCGTTTTCGATGCGTTTTGAGGTGAATTTTCAGGGTAAGACAGAGGGGGGGGGGGACGGAGAGAGGGGAGGCACTTCAAAAGCGCGGCGCTGCACTTCAAGTGACACAGGCAGATGTGCTGGTTGAGATTGCTGTCAAAAAGACAACAAAGTTTGCTTAACTTTTTCAAATACGCTGGCCAGTCGGATCCCAAACAAGCAAAAACCATTTCAGCCGATCAAGAATGTGGAGACCACGGTGGGTTTTTTGGTTAATTGAATAGTCCGATGGATAATTGCTGCTTGTGACAACGATTGTTGCAGTGTATATTTTTATTTATTTTTTTTTTACATTTCTGAAATAAAAATAAACATTGCCCTGATGTACACACAGTGCTGTTTAGGTGTTTTTAGTCAGAGAAGCTACGTAGGCAGTGTAATTGTTTTTTTTGATCCGTTACCTCCAACCCCCGTTTTGAGTCGCTGGATCCACCCCCCCTCTGCACTCCGGGACCTCCCTCTTTACAAATTAAGCACTGGCCATAACCAATCGCTAACGTTTGGTCGTGACATATGTCATGCGCATGTGCAACAAGAGGGGAGAACGACAACAACTATCGGCTTATATTTAGCATTAGCATCGCTAGCATTAGCCTTAGCCAACTCCTTCACCACTAACGGAGCGAGCTGGAAAATCAAACTTTCCCCGAACCCCGTGGGGAGGAGGTTCACAACATCATGGCCACCAACAAAACTCAGCAAAGATTGTTCTTGCTCGGGCTTTGACTTCTGGATATTCGGCAGCATTGCTGCCACAACGGACCGAATGGCTTCGCTCGCATCTTTCTAGCGCACGTCCTCAACGTCATCGTTCTCAGCCACTCCCTCTGTTCGCTGATTGGACCTACAAATATTTGACCGGAGAAAACCCAAGAATATACCGCAAACCCAGACAGAGTACTGAAGGGAAATGAAAATTGAGTGGAAGTAAGTAGGAGGGCGGAGCCAGGCTACTAAAGTAGCACATAAGAGGGGTTTACAAATTCAGAAAGTGTCTGATGCCCATTGGGCAGAGCATCAGGAGCTAGCACAAAAGCTAGATGAAACAAACAATAAAATGAATCCCTAAAATGCTTTTGTTTGATGACACAAAAACTGCAGTGAGTGACCACGAAGGATTCTGACCCCTGTACTTCACATTTTGTTCAGGTGCAATATCAATGAGATATACTATAAGCCAGGGGTGTCAAACTCAACTTCCCTAAGGGCCACACTAGAAAATGAGAATCACATCAAGGGCCAGACATATAGTTTATTGCTTTTATGTCATGGGAAAAGTCAAATATCTTTGACTTTATTATTGTATGTTTCATATAGTCTTCTCACTTACAGTTTGGTTGTAAAAAATGACGAAGAAAATGCCAAAAACGTTTGGAAAAAGTGTCAAAAATAACATTGTGAGAAGTGACAAAAAGTATTTGAGCCAAAATGTATTGTCAACCTAAATGTATATAGGGGCCGGATAAAAATTAGCAAGGGGCCAGATTTGGCCCGCAGGCCTTGAGTTTGACATGTGTGCTATAAGCCCAAAAGCAAGGTATTTCTTAAACAGATGTACAAGAGTACGTTAAGCATTGTTCAAGATGGGTGTCAAATAATCCAAACTCAACCTCTTACATTTACCTGAGGTTATTTAATCTTTACATCTGCATTACCCGTCAGTCAAAGTCTGTAGTACAAAGACGAGATCTCAAATACACACGTTTGACAGGATATTCATCTGGAGACTGTTATTTCCATTAGTGTTCTTCTCAGAGAAATTACATTTCAGGAGGTGTTTTGACTGTTGCCTGGATACTTCAAGTGAGTAAAGTCAGAGAGTTTGTATGGGTGAACATTTATCAGTGAGCGTACAGTCAGGTGACATACCGCAGTGCTTACATCGCTACACACCTTAGTTCATATAGGTCAGGCAGCTGAAGATGTAACTGACAGTGAAAATGTGATTAATTATGAAATGTGTGCGACCTTAAGATGAAGTACTTTTTAGGTTATCTCAGACATCTAGGCAGGACCCATGTGGTTACACATGTGCTGTCACTCCTTAAACACATTTTTATAAACAGTTTTACTTGTTTGTTCTTTTATTTTGTTTTTTTTACCCTCTTTTAAACTCTCTGTTTGTGTCTATTGGATTACACACATTTACTGTATGTCCCCTTCAGGATGAATTGTAATAACTTTGGTGACATAACCCTCATCAGGTCAACACATTAATTTGTCCATTACTATTAATGATATTCCCATCAGCCTACTACTTTTGTGTTACAATTATATGATCATTACAGATCACTATTTGCCATAATTTAGAGTTTTCAAGATAAATGCTATCACAATGCAATTTTGTCTTTATTTGTTATATTTTTGAATCCCTGACCAGCTAATGTTACTCTTCCCAGGGTACACAGAGATAAACAAAAACAGTACTATAGTATTAAAAAGTACTAAACTAACTAGTAAAGTAATACTGCAAAATAATACTGCAATTCCATAAGAACATATACATATGCACATGCTGTATACATATAACTTACCCTCATTGAAAGGTTCCCACTCGTACAATCTGCCCATGAAAGGTTGGTTGTTGTATGAAGAACACTGAACAGCCCTGATATGTCTGCTGGATGGAGGACAGGCCTGAGGACGGACCACACACACACACACACACACACACACACACACACACACACACACACACACATTTATTTTCCACAAAGACGGATTCCAACAGGTAAATCCTTTGTAACAGGAGCAAGCTCATATTTCTCATTGTCACGCTCTGTAGCTATTGATTGACTGCTGTAGATGACCCACTCTGTTTTAACAGTTTTAACTCTGTGCTTGTAGCTCAGTCTTTTTTGCCAAAAGCGGTTAGATTCCAGTATTTATAAAGGCTCGCCAGTGTAACTCAACCTCCCTGACATCCCCCCATATCTCCTTTGTCTAAACAAGCCCCTGGTCTGCTTTACTTCGCTTAAATATCTGTGACATCGCACACCAGAGACAATATACAGAACCAGCCACTTTTGTTTTAATTTATTTTAATGTACTGGATGGATTCCATAACCTCGGCTCAGATAAGCAAAGCCCATTCACACACTTTACAGCTGGGGTTTAACTGATGAGGTTTGCTAAGCCAATAGCTTTACCAATATTGGAAAATATTTAGTGTCGGATTTATAGCTTTGAATTCTAACAAATATTTTGTTTTGTATAGTCTTTGGACAAAAATGGAGTTCTCGTCTGCCTTGCTCGTCATGGTGGGCGTGTGAACGCTCGCAAGCTAGCATGTAGCTTGCTCATTAGCAAACAGTGTGTAAATAAGCAACCTGCACTTCCTCCCACAATTTACATGATGTTGTGCCAAGCAGCCCTTCATTTAGTTTTGTAACTGTAATGCTTGAGGCTGGGGACATAGAAAAGAGGGATCCCAGAAAGTACAATAATGATCTTCTCCTCCACAGCTCCACAGCAGGTAAACACTAAATTTCCTGACTCATCACTGTTTTTCAGCAAAATACTGCATACCCGGCAGGCACAGTTTGCCCTCATTTGCAAAAAGATAGAAAATGTCAACTAAACTTTCCACCCATCCCTTTGTTTCATCACTAGTCAGTACCGCACCACCTGGAACCCCACAATGCCTTGCAAAGCACTGCCTCGCTCCACCTGCAGTGGGTCTTTACTGTAAACCTCAAAGGCTGTTGCCACACATACAGTACGATTCTTGAATACTTTGCACTGTGGAAAAAAACTGAGCTTGCGAGATGTCTGTCTGTGCAAGTGTTATGTTTCTATCTTTTGTTCTCACATTTCTTTTGATTTTGTAGAATTTTCCTCATCTGAGATTATGGAATAAAACTAAATAAAAACCAGAACAATAAGTGAAATCAATCATGTTATCTATCCATTAAATGCCCGTACCTTTCTTTTTGATGCTGCCTTTCTTTAACTAATTGTTCACTTCTTATACTGCACTGTAACTTTTATTCCAGTATCTCTTTTTATATTTTTAGCTGTTACTGAAGTTACTTTGTTGAACATTGGAACTGTATGACAATCTATGTAAGCATATAATGAGAATTAAAAAGTAAGTCCAGTGAGACCGGCCGTTCTGGGAACGGCAAGGATTGCGGGTGGATTATGTGTACATAGCAACGCCTTATACATTGTCCCACACTAGCGTCATAAAATCGTGTTATTTGTTTTTATATTTTATATTGTTTTTAACTGCTCTTCAGTGTTTTATGTAAATCACTTTGAATTGCCCTGTTGCTGAAATGTGCTACAATTACAATTACTACAGTTACATATAAAGCTGCCTTGCCTTACCTAGCCAACATGCTAAAAATAATAATAGGAACAAGGTGAAGATTTGCATACATTACTGTTGCAGATCCTGTAGTGAGCATGTTCCCCTGTGCAGAAGGAACTAGGCAGGGGGTTGTAGGGTCTCTCTGGGTGCTGCTGGGGTCCAAATGTCTGGCTGCTCGATTGTGGCTCCTGCTGGCCCTGAGCATGGTTGGCCGAACCAGGCTGGTAGAGAGGGGCCCAGACTTGGTTATTTTTGGGCTGCTGTGCCCGGGGTTGCATGTAGGGTCTGCTATAGTGATGGAGGTTGTTGGAGGGGTCGAGGTTGTCTGACCTGTGGCCACCGCGACCACTAGTGGTAGGGTGGTAGGCATCAGCTGCAGCAGAGCGTCTCTGTCTGTGAGGGCGAGCCGTCCCAGAGCCCTGGCCTGTGTCTGTCTGAAGAGGAGCAACATAAGGAGTTCTCCCGTAGCCATACCTCCCCGGGATGATCTGAGTGACCCTCCTGAAGACACAAACATGAGGAGATTGAACTAAACCAATGATTTTGTACTAGTTTAACTGTACTAGTTGTCACTGCCATCTCTAAACCGCCACACGTCCCCGCTGACACAGAAGCACACAATTGAATCACATATCGTCTGTCAACCTATAGAAAATGTCATCTACTCTGCCTTTTAAAACCAACCCGAGATTGTACAACAGAGGCCATCCAGTATATTTGGGTACACACCTTTTATTTTATCTTTTAGCTAAATTTCTTCTTTTGCTGAGGAAACTGCCACAAGTTTTGAGAAGCATCCAGGTCCCAGTAGCATGATTCTGGGAGCTTTTGTTGTTATTTGGCTCCTTAGATTCCAACTCAAACAACCCCCCCATTACTCAGCTGTCAGTGCTATTTGTTTAAATGCAAGCACAACAGGAAGGAGGTCACAAAGCTGCCAAGCACAAGCCGAGCTTTTGACTACATCCATAAAAGACTAGCTTTCCACTGAAGGGCAGTCAGATGGCCCACAGTGAGGGCTCCGGAAAAGTCACTTTTAGACCAGGCTGCTCAGCATGCAGCACAGCCGTACAGGCTCTTTAAGGACTTGCAGATCTTGACAAAGAGCTGCAATACTGAAAAAAGTTCTTCATGGACCATCATGATAGTCAGATTACTTCCAATTTTGACAGTTCTTTTCACAGTACTTCTTTAATGCCTAAATAACACTCAGGTTAAATAAATGATCATGAATTACAATAAAATAGATAATAGATAGTCATTATTTTCTTACTCTTTTGCGACTATTTGCAGTGTGTTGTGTCGGAAGCTACTGATAGGTGACAAGTTAAAAGAAAAACCAGCATAAAGTGTCTTACGTATTGAGCCTTGTCATATATTCTCCATGTCTCTGGAACTGAGCTGGAAAGATTAACACTATTCTTTTTAAAGATTTCACCTCATTTAATGTTGATGGTGATGGTGGAGAGCGCTATCTATAACCCAGCTCTACAATGTGTTATAGGTGTTCATCTGGTTTAGGATCTGGTGATGGTGAAGGCCGTAGAATATCATTAACATTATTTTCACACTGATCAAAATCATGTATTGACCCCTTGTGCCATGTGTTGTTATGTTTCTTCATTCATTTTATCGGGTGTTTCCTTTTGTCAGTCATCTGTATCACTTCCTTTAAATAGATATAAAATCACAGCCTTCCATTTACAAATTCCAGTTTTAAGCACATTGATTTCAACACCTCAGTTCGTTTTGTAGCACAAAATCAATCTCATCACCCTGTGCAGGATGATACAGTACCTGCGTCCACTAGGCCGGGTCTCCTTCTCCTCCTTCTGATCTCCCCGGCTGCTGCTGTTTGAGGACCTGCCTGCGTTGCGGTGCAGAGGAACTGTTGGCCGCAGGGCTGAAATGACATGGCCTGGTTGCTGGGGGTGAACACCAGCTCTTCTAGAGGGGTATTGGGATGGAGTGTAAACAGGCAGGCAGGGCCTGCTCTGCTCTTGTACCCCTCTTCCACAGGTCCGGGAGCAGGTTGACCAGGGCCCCCAGGCGCCCCAGGAGCCCTGAATTTCTCCATGCTCTGCCCTGAACTCCTGTTGGGGCTCTGCCCTCTGAGTAACCTGTATGGAGATGAAACAACCAAAATTAGCGACACCCCAGAGTGCAAGAAAGCTGAATAGTGTGTGCCAAGGATTGATGGAAAGCCTCCATCAACGAGACTTTAATCTCCCCAGATCATGGCCTTGTATAAAGGCTCAAGTCAGTGACCTCATCTCATCAACATGACTATCCTGCCCCTCCGCCTCCCACCACTGTCCATGAAACAGACCTCTGTTCACGGTTATAAAGCCCTGATTTGGCTGATTAGTGGGTGTCTGTTAGTGGCCTATCCCATATTGGCTACCTGCATTTCTCACTGTTGACTCTATTCCTCTGCGCAACTTTGCCAGGGACGTATTAGCAGTGTGCACTGTGCTCTCTGTTTGAGGAACCTGCCAGGAGAAGCCCTGTGCCAAGTCAGCTTTATCCATGGAGCGGCGTGGAAATCCTGCTCTTTAAGGAGCACTTTGTCTCCATTCACAGCAACCTCTCTGGGCAAACACATGGCCGTAGTAAGAGCTCAGCTGCCTTTGACTTTTAGCAAATGGAAAGAGAATAAAGAACCACTAGGGAGAGTTGGCAGGAAGTTATTCTCCTGTCAATCAGCCTGTGCAGCTATTCAGCGAGATCTCAGACATATCCCCCCCAACCACCCCACCTCCTCTACCCTGCTTCAGCCTTTGTAACTTAACGCCACTGTCATCCCCCGGGTCAGCCATAGGTCACACAGCTGGATTCCCAATGGAAACCCATGAAGCCGACTTGCGCCGACCCCCTCTAACCTGACCGGATAGTTGATCTGTCAGTCAGCTTCATCCAAGAGGTGCATCCACTAGTTTCTTCCATGAGGTTCCTGTGGCTCCAGAGGTCATGGGGTGGTTTGCTGACAGCTGACATAAGGCCTCTCTGTTTTACTACAATCAACAGTGCTTTTCACTCATGCTCTCATTACAAGTTAACAGATTAGCACCCTGGTCAAGTTCCCCATGGGAATACTCTCACTGTCTACAAATACTGGGACAGAACAAGCAAGGTATAAAAGTATATACTTTAGGGCGGCATTTGGCTATGCCAAGACACGACCATGCATGCCATGTCCCACAAGAGGAGCGTTCCACTTGCCAACCATGCGATCAGACTGATTCCTGGAAATATTCGAGGGAGGTCTACCATCGTGTGCATGAGGGTGTCAAATAGATGACACATGCTAGAACACAGATTTTTTTGTTTTTCTGTAGCAACACTTGCTACGCAATTGCTGCTCACCTTCCTGTGGTCAGCTGTGTGCTGGCAGTCCAGGAGGTCTGACCAAAGCAACAGCAGGAGGACAGAAGCTCTACAGGAAACAGGCAGAAGTGATACTGATGATACTGGTAATTTTAATTACAGTAATTGTTGGTTTAGAATCAAGAATATACATAGCATTGTAGTGCTAATACAATATCACTATATTCAAAAGTTAAAAGGTAATCAGAGAATAACAAAATAGAAACAAAGAGATTCATCAGCATTCAAATACAAATTAATACAAAAACGTTTGAAACAAATAAGTAATCCATTATTGAAACGATCACTGAGAATCTGAGATTACCTGACAATCCAGACACAGGCTGCTTGCATAGCTCCTGGATTCTTAAAGTTGGACACTTAAGTGAAAATTGAGAAGTTCACATTAGCATACACACCTGAGTTGTACTCACATTTTCAACACTAATGCTGTCTGTGGTGCCCCAGCATAGAGGCACTGGAGGGTCAAAATCCAAAGGAACTCTGTCTAATCACTACCCATCTACAGAATATCATTTTGTGTGCTGTAAATATCCCACGAACGTCAAAATCCTGCTACTTTTTCAACTGCCACTACACCACATCCATCTGCCTGACAGTCCCTCAAGACACTGACTCAGCAACTCAGAGAAAAAATAAACGACTTCTACCCATTAGACCGTGTGAGTTGACCTCTCTGGCCTTTTACTCCTAATGAGGAAGCCCCCCCTCCCTGCTGAAAAACTGCTACCCTATATCTGAGGTCTAGTTAGGGAAGGACTTTCACTTCTCACCCCAGGCCATATATCTCAGCTTTGTTGTCTAAATTAAGTTCATTGAACCAGACAGGATGGTCAAAAAAAGTCCTGCACACTTTATAGCATCCAAATCAGAAGAAAAACATACAGAATACATAGTATGCAATGATTGTAGGGAATGAAAAAAAACTCCTCATAAGGATCAAATTGTTAATTCATAAATGAATTAATAATCAACATTAACAGCCCATATATAATTATGTCGACGTACCTGTAGGTCAATGATGCGGGTACGGAGAAATATTTGCTACTTCACTGTACTTTCGAATTAGTGTGTCCTCCACAGATTCATTCCCAAACGCAGGTATCCTCACGGTCGAAACTTTAATCCAGGTGGAAATTCAGGATTTCCCTACAGAGACTTTGTGCTAAGCCATTTAAGTCAGTAAATCCGTATCCAGAGTTGTGAATCAAATCCTGGCGCAGTAGAAACTCCGGACCTTGGTCATCATGGTGATTCCGGCGGTTCTGCTTTTACGCACAAAGACACAGAATGACAGAAAGCTGGAAACCGACACGGCAGAAAGAAAACAACCTCTGCTGCGCCCTCTGCCGCAACAACCACTCTCTCTCTCTCTCTCTCTCTCTCTCTCTCTCTCTCTCTCTCTCTGTCTCTGTGTGTGTGTGTGTGTGTGTGTGTGTGTGTGTGTGTGTGTGTGTGTGTGTGTGTGTGTGTGTGCCATGTAAATATGTAGGTGTGTCTCCTCCTTTATCCCACTCCGTGAGTGACGCGTGTGGAAGAGAGTCTCCAGTGCCTCTCTCTGACACTTAAATGTGCATATTGGAGCCATAGACAGGTGAATGATCTCACCACCAGGGATATACAATCAGTCAGCTGCATTCAGTGTGGCCATGTTTACAAATGAGTATGCTCTGTCATGGTTTAACAAAAGACAGAAAAGAAGCACGGAAACTTATTTCTTTTGTTTGGCATTTCATTTAACATATGCATGGTGTTACTTTTGATTTTACAACATCGTTAAAAAGAAGTAGGATAACACTCACACAACTAAACAGTATTATACAAAATGTCATTACAGCAGGATTAAAAGGGTCAGTTTATCCAAATCACAGAAATTAACATATCCCCCCCCCCACTTCGTGATGACACACTGGCCGCACTCCTCACACTTCAGTTGTTGTTTCTATTGGCCGATGGGATTGGTTACTGATGCTGTAGTCAGTGGTACAAAATGGGACCAGAGTGCACAGAAAAAAAACAGTGGAGGACTGAAAACAGCTGTATTGTTTTCTCAAAGGTAGAAAAATGACCAACAAGCTGGAGTGACATATAGTGGTTATTAATGTACTAATGGGCACCATCAAGACCAGGATAGCCTCCTCCAGATAGCCTCTTCATCCTGTCCTGAAGGGTGAGCCCAGACACCCAACTATTAATTCAAGCATGTCACCCGGACCCAGCCATGGCTTACTTTGGTGTCCAAAAACAATACAACTAAACTGTATAAACTAAAAGACCTTTAAGTTCAATGAACAATGGGACTTGGTTTGTACAAAAGCCTCCTAATGTATCAGGGTGCACCCCAAAGTGTTGCACACTTATGGATTTACAGCCTACAGAAGGGGAATGTGGTGAAACTTTTTTCCAGGGCAAAATCACTGACATTTACTTGTTCATATTCATAAACTGAAAAAGCTTGGTGTAGGCTACTGTTGTGTTTAGCCTGTTTGTTTAATTTGACACAACAAAACAGAGCTATGCACGGTTCAGTGGTCTTCATTGTCTGTAAACATGCTGGCTTGACATTTGCTTCATTATGTAGCCAAACATAATCTGTAAATATAGTGAACTTGAGTGTGCGAATGCATCTACAAATGTAAGTTTGTGAATCCATCTGCTCATTCGTGTGCTGCTGCACCTCATCTCTCTAGGTATCTGCAGGAGAGCTGGTCCTGTTGTTGCCCACACTGACTGTCCTCACTGGTGCGTAGACGTTGATACTGCTCAGGAATTTGCCTTTAACCCCAATGTTTCCAAACCCTTCAAAGGCAAACAAGCCTCCAATTAAAGCATTGTTAACGAACCGTTCCGGATGACCCATCGAAGGCCTCTCCAGACGAGATCTGTAGAGGAGACTATCTGTTGTCTGACAATGGACAAAAATATACAATATGACTTGCCACTGGACAGACACTACACTGAAGAAAAAAAATAAATAAATCATTGATACTTCAACAGAATAATATATTGGACATTACTTTAGTAGGCCTATTTGCAAAAAGAAATTCATTTGTTAATCTAATCATTGGTTAATAAAGCTTGAACAAACGAGCCAGAATACTGGCCTGGTAACAAAAATAATGTGATCTGATTTACAATATAAAAAAAAGAAATAAGAAAGACAAAATGGTTAATTTAGAAATAAGCAAAATATGTTGCCGATTGCTGAGTTTGTTGCTTTAGGTAAAAATGAGATTTTTTTGATAAACCTCCAAACAAATTGAAATTACAGTTTCAGGTGGTTATTTTTTGCAGCGGATGGCTAACAATAAACAATGCACTTGGTTCATTCCAGGAGAAACTAATAGTTGGTCCTGTGAGGTGGAACGAATTGGCAGCCGTGTCTCCAGACTAGACAAAAGTCTATCAGATGGCCGAGCACATCAACACTGCAGCATCCAAACCAGTGCTTAGGTTTATTGCTTGTCTGCACCCAAACACAAATTGTGAAGATAATATCGCATTACCCTAATATTTTGGGAAGGGCATATTAGTGCAATAAAGCTGCTGTCACTCCTCCTCTATGTGTACATAAATGATTACAAAGTTACTCTTTTAAACAGGTACAGCTATAAAACATACAGCTGAATGAAACAAGTTCAGGCATGTTCTCTGGGGGTTATCAAGAAGTGTTCTGGGAAATGTAGGTAACTAAACTTGAGGTACACGGCAGACTGAGAGAAAGTGGGACCAACAAAAATACCGGAGTCCTTCTTGACCAATCTACACTATGCATTGGCAGAGCCAGGGCCTACAATGATGC
Source organism: Sander vitreus (assembly GCF_031162955.1). Taxonomy (NCBI): domain Eukaryota; kingdom Metazoa; phylum Chordata; class Actinopteri; order Perciformes; family Percidae; genus Sander; species Sander vitreus. The sequence goes on from NC_135855.1 coordinate 34,582,214, forward strand.
AGATGTGACAGAAAAAACAGTGCTTTGATTTATCACGTCACTTTCATCTGTAGCAGAAGAGTTCAGTTAACAATTTAAATAAAAGCCATTTTAATGACCATGATAACTCAGATTAACTGTATTACTGTATTAACTGATTAACTTATTGTACTATATATATATATATATATATATATATATATATATATATATATATATATATATATATATATATATGTACAATAAAGTAAGTTATATATATATATATAACTCAGTAACTATATATATATATATATATATATATATATATACGAAAAAAAATTAATACCCTTAAACCCCACCACTACCAACACAAATTTTGCTGACTATATATTGGTTGTCATGCACTGACAGTCATCAGGCCTGGTGCACTGTCCTCACTCTCGGCCAAATATGGAAAGCCTCTATAAAGAACAAATACAACTTTTAATTTGAGCAACAGATTGATTGTGTGTTATTACTCACCAAGACATATGGACTTCATGTTAATTTGTTGAGCTCTTAACTGTGTGGGCCTCAGGAATTACTGCACTGTTCTAAACTGCTTTCCAACGATGAGACATTGTTCTTGCTCTCTGCCTCTGTGTCTGCATGCTGTCACTAGTCATGGAGTTCTGTCAGTCCTTTGGGACCAAGCTCCTCTCACGATGTTGACAGCCGTAGTCCCATGAAATGACTAAATGTGTCAGCACAAAGCGATGTTGTTCATCAGAGTTGCTCAAATAAAACTAGCTTTTTGACAGCAGACATTTGCACCAAATGGTTTCTTGTTAAAGAAAAGTAAACATTGCATTTATTTTTCATGTTCGTATTAGATCTTGATGGACAGGTACCCCCAAAACCAACTACTTTCTGTGTACCACCTGGATGATTGAGAACATTCACAGCTAGATAGAAAAGGATTATTTCAGAGTAATCGTCACCATTTAAAGGGGTGATAGAATGCAAAACCAATTTTACCTTGTCATAGTTGAATAACGACAGTTTGGAAGGTAAATAAGACATACATAGAACCTCAAAATCCCATTGACACCTCTTTCCTCTGTAAATCTCACAATTTGAAACTGCCTCTGAAAACGGGCAAATCTCAACGAAGCTAATAGTTGACATCAACTCGGTGGCTCCTCCTCATTTAGCTCTAGTCTCTATCTTTGTCACGCCCCAACATTTACATAGGCTACACGACGGATCTGAGATCAGGTAGTCTTCTGAATAGGTCACGCAGATCTCAGAAATTGTATACATTGTTCATCTGCTATTTTATCACTAAATTCACTTCTGAGACTTTTATGCGAGAAATCAACTATGTAGAGGTCAAATATGTGCCGTTTTACGAAAATTGATGACTAATTGCAAATTTTGTCCGACTGCGTGTCGGAATTCAGCGGCCGGTGCTGCCTAGCCGCCTGGCCTGTCCTCCTTCACAGACCCCGGCCCGCTGTGAGCTAGATGGAGCTCCGTCACGGACGGCAGCCCGCGGCGCTCCATACCCGCGCAAAGTCACCGTTTCTGGGTTACTGGACTACCAAACGCCGCTGCCCTGACAGAGCTCCAGGGCCTGCAGCTCCCCTCTTCCTGCTAAATGGCCGGTGTGTGTGAGTGAGAGCGCAGTCAGCGAGCTTGTTACACCCGCAATCTCTTACCACGGGTTACAGTTAATCTTATAATGGATATGTGTGTTGAGTTATTTAAACACACGATCGGGGAAATAAACGCCTCTTGTCCGCGAGTGAGCTGGATGGAGAGCTATCAATGAGAGCTAGCTAGCCTCCTCCTAACGAGACCTCTGAAATTCACAAAAATGTATTACATTGAAATTGGACAAAAGTGTTAGCTAAGCTTTGTAAGACCTTAGGGTAGCTGTGATATACATGCCGTGACAAATTTCAAAGTATAAATATACTATACTTATATATATATATATATATATATATATATATATATATATATATATATACTATGCCAAAAGTGTAGCAGTGATCTTTTCCCATAGGAATGAATGGGACACATAGCCTAGCTAGCAGCTCCTCCTAACGAGACCCCTCAAATTCACAAAAATGCCTTGAATTGAAATCGAACACAAGTGTTAGCTTTGTAAGACCTTAGGGTAGTTGTGATATACATGCCGTGACAAAATTCAAACTGTAAATATACGATAGTTATGCCGGCAGCTGGCAGCCCGATCGAGCCCCGGTAGTCCAGTAACCCAGAAACGGTAACTTTGCCCTGCGTATGGAGCCCAGCAGGCTGCCGCTTTCTCGTCAGACTGTGTGGAGCTCCTGAAGTCACCAAATTTGCATCAATTTTCGTAAAACGGCCCATATTTGAGCTTTATATAGTTGATTTCTCGCATAACAAAGTCTCATAAGTGAATTTAATAACGAAATAGCAGACAATGTAGAACGTTGCAGTGTCTGAAATATGAGACCTGCTGTCTCGTCTCCAATGTATGTGTATGTGGTTCGCTCAACCAATCAGCGCGCAGCTCATCTAAATATTCATGAGCATACCATATTTGGAAGAAAAGCTGTCGTTCCAAATAAAGACATTCCACAGGGATGCACAAGGGCCCATAGAATAGCACCTGGGACATTTTCAGCCCAACCAATGTTACATACCCTATTAGGAGACCTTAAGGATCAGTGTGAAATACCCTATATAATCATTCTTTCACCCCTTTTTAAAACCAGAAAACAATCCAACGCTGGAAGGAGACAAACTCGTGTAATATACAACCTGACTTCTTGTCTTCTTCAAGTCTCTTCTTTAACCTGTTAACAAGGCCTTGAAGTCCAGTGGAGTGGATGACATTGAACAGCAGTGCCAGTCAACTCCTTGATCTGTGTGTGTGATGCTGTTTGACACTCCCTCCCCCTGCAGTTGCTCCTTCAGGCTGGTGCTGTGTTTTCCGCCGTCATGCCTGATTAAATAAGGGTTAAAAAATTCTTTGCGTAACGGTTTGAGTGAAGGGAACAGGAACAGGTGGTGATAAACTGGTGAAGCCTCTATGCCTTCAGGGACATTCCAGTCTGAGTTCACACTACCCAGAGGACCCTTCATGATTCCTGGATCTGCTACCGCGCGCACACACACACACACACACACACACACACACACACACACATGCGCATGCATGCATGAGGTGTTGATAATGCTGACTTCAAGGTGATGGTCAAGTCTAAGAGATGACTGTGAGCATTGATGTATTTTAGAGGTAGACACAGGTGAACACTTACACCAAGCAAAACAGCTGATCTGAACCCATTTGATGCCATTACAGATTTCCATGAAGAACAACCATGCAAACCATGTACACAAACTGAGTGTTAATACAGAATTGTTTAATACTAAGTACAATACAGAAAATCAGTGGTAAACAAAGAAAAGTCATTGTCCTTGTTTGTGCCCGTCTTTTTACGTCAGACAGGAGCAAGTGAGAGAATGATGCGTGAAACATTATTTAAGACACAGAAAAATCATTCTAGTCTCAACAAAAGAGACACCGGCTATTTTCAGCTGATAACATTAACCGTGAAGAGGGGTCATTCAGAAAGCTTTAAAAGTGCAGAGTATGCTCCGTAGGGACCACAATGCACTGGGAGTCAATAAGTTCCTTTAACGTTTTTCAAGTATGTTACAGCTCCAAGCATTGATGAATCTAACAGTGTGTTTTCAGTGAAAATCTACATTCAATCAAGGCGGATTTGTCATGATAACTTCTTTAAAAAAAGTCTACAGCCATCTTAAAGAGTGTCCCACACACTGGGGGATTTCAGATCTTAGTTTCCAACGATTTTAATAACTGATAGTCAGTGATGATAAGTCACTGAGTGATTATGTGAATGGAGTTTGAGATGAAGCCCTGTGGGCGCCAGGTAAACCTATGTCCACGTGTGTTTGTGTGCGTGTAGTCTAAGAGTGAACGACTTCACTTGGTCTCAGAGAGCCTCGCAAGGCTGGCTTGGCGGAAGGCTGCTCGGTCCCTCATCTCCAACACACAGTCCCTCACCATCTCAGCAAACATGGAGGGCCAGAGCTTGTGTAGTGCCTCACCCTTCAGATTGGTGTCTGACGCCCTTTGGACCAACTCCTGCAGGTACTGCTCTATCATGGCAGCACGTTCCGATGACTCCACAGTGCCCTCCTGTGAGGAAAAGAAGAGAATTATCAGTCCTGTTGAGTACATTAAGGTGAGGTGCAGTGGCAGGAAAATCATAGGAGGAAGGGGTAAAGCTTGCATACTAGGTATTATGATTGACAAAAAAAAATTTGGATCTAGGTTTTAAAAAAGCTCACTCATTAGATGTATCATACATTAAAATGAATCAATTGATTGAATTAAAAGTTGTACTTTGATGTATTTCTTTTAAATCTGTACCAGGAGAAAATGTGCATCCACTCCTTGGTGGATGCAGGTTATCAAAGTGGGCGATCTGAACACAAGGCAGAAAAGTAATGGTGCCTGATCTACACAAACACAATCTAAAATGTGCCACTCCACACCCACTGGAAGGGTGGTTGTAATTGTATTATGACTGCATTTGTGCTGCTTTAAATTTTTGGTGTTGTTTGTTGATAGAATTAACCTTCCATTATTCTAAACCCTATTTATTTATTTATTGCAGTGGAAATAAAGATTGAGTTATGTTTGGGACTTGGAGCACAGCATGGTTTTAAACGACAATAGTATAGAAAGTAAAATCAGATGTTGGTGTTGCAATGGTGCATTCAGCAAAACATCTGTGATTGCAGGTGCCCACATAATAACTTCTGTTACATGCATGCACTCACACACCAATTATACAGGGTGGATGGCGAGTGTTGATTCTGTCTGACGGTGTGCTAGATTTATAACGGCATTAAAATATTGATGCCTTTTACATCGAAATACTTGTGAGTTTGGTAAAGCAATTTTTAAACCTCACACAGATTTACTGCAAGATCAAATCCATTTTATTGGTTGAACTGATTTTTGGTTTTGGTTAAAGAGATGTAGGCTGACATATAGTGGGGTTAGGTATGTGACTCCATAACCCAGTTGGCTGTTGGTAGACAAATGGATTGATGTGGTAACTCAAACTAGCTTTTACTAACTTTTCAGTCACATTCAAGAGTTATTGCAGTATCTCAAACCACTAGGCCAAAAAAATACATGTTAAGAGCTGACCTCAGGGCTCTCTGCACTGCAGTCTCTGCTTGGGTAGTTGAACAGCGCCCTGCTCAGGCCTTCTCCCAGGAGCTTCCCATTATCTCGCAGCTCCTCCGGACTCAGTCCCGCCCGCCTGCCACGTCCCTCTAACAGGAATTGCAGCTGACGCTTCCTTCAGGGTGAAGAGAGAAGAATGAGTTAGACACAGAGTGAAGAGACACCTGGGGAGAAACAGTGGCAGAAAGTGAGTGACACCAAGGTAATAAAGGTGTGTTCTTGTGTCCGTCAAATAAAATGTCTCACCTCAGTGAGTCAAACTGTCACGCAAAAAAATGGTAATATTTTTTACATTTGAATAGCTTTCCCATAAATGTCGGTGTTTTAATTTCACTCACTCTAAAAGTGATGTAAACTACATCAAATGTTGCTGTCTATCAGTACGAAATCTCATGTGTTACACGACTGCACCAACATGTTCCACAGGCCAGTGCCAGGATGCTGAAATAGTCTTTTCAGTGGAGGCTGGAGGCAAATATTCCATATACGATGTGTGTGTGTGTGTGTGTGTGTGTGTGTGTGTGTGTGTGTGTGTGTGTGTGTGTGTGTGTGTGTGTATTTGTGTGTATTTCTTAATAGAGTGTAAACATCTCTTGAGAGAACAGCAGTTATGATAGGACTGTAACAAAGATCAACTCAGTCAATTGTGTGAAACATTGTAACACTACTTGTAGAGAATTTTTACATGTTGGGTTTTGAGCTAAAAGTTAACATGATAATTTAGTTGCTGATTGAAGTTTTACAAACACAGCTATTGAAATCTATTTAAATGTATTGTGAAATATTGTTGCGTTTTGTAAGATAAAAGGCTTTGTATGCAACAACAGCCTTTAGTATTATAGTGGATGCATTCACTTCCATGTTAAAACAGTTTTTCCTTAATATTTTCCCTTTAGCGGGACCCCTAGTGATGAAATGTGTTAATTCCAAGAAGTGAACTCTGCTCGTTCTCAACAAAGTTCAAGGGTCAACTGAGGTTGAAATCAAACAACACTGACAAGCAATACATGGAATTGTTGTCCTTACAAACGTTTTCTAATAAAAGAAAATGTTTAAGGCCTTTCTTTCACTTTACTAGAACGTCTGCACAGTGCAGAATTATAAATAAACAGCCAATGAAAGCAAAAGAACCACAAACTATAACAGAGGGACCTTATGATGTGATGAATTGTAGGATATGTGTTATTTTTGGTAGCAACTAGTGTATACCCTTGCTAGTGATGACTGCAAAAAGCCTTGTTCAACAGAGAACAGTAGTGATAACTGTTTGCCCTTCAAACAATTTGTCTTGGAAAAACCTGGCCAAATGGTCCATTTTACAGAAGCATGTGTCCAAGACAAACTGTAATCCAAATCTAATAGCTAATGATTAGATGCAACATAAACAGTGTCACATCTGGGTCAAACAGATTTTTTTGGAGACATTTTATCTTACTTGGGGTGCTACATGTGTTAACAAGGCAATACAGTTAATGTTCTTTGTGCTGCAAGATACTGTATAGTCCAGTCTACTAAAATGATATTTGAAAGTATTTAGTGAAATGGGATTCCATAAGGATGTGTAGGTTACAGTGATTCTTGACAAGAACCCCTATGATGCACATTTACATGAGCAAAGTCTTTATTCACAGCTACATGTAAAATAACATCCAAGACCCACTTTATTTCACACACAGTCTACAGCAGGAAGGTTTTGGTAGATACAAAGACAAATCTAACAGCATTTAGTAAAACAAATAGATACTATGTTGACTTAAGGGCTAATGACTGCATGGAGTGATTAAGATTTCAGTGCTGATGCAAATATAATCTTCAGCCCTGGGCTGTTGTATATTATGTATCCACAGTCACTATTATTATCTATCCATAACAGTGTATGAACCATGGTGAGATCAAGCCGAGAGACAGTTGTCCTAAAGTTTACTTGCATAGTTCATTTCAGACTCTGAAAGGGCAACTGAGGACACTGAGGCAGCTCATTGCTCAATACGCTTTGTTTATATTTCATTGTCACTGTCTTCAACTTCTAACTGTATAACTCAAAGAAATTAAATTTCCTTTATTATGTCATCAAAATCGAGGTTATTTAGAGGGATCACATGTAATACAGTTTCCTTAACCAGTCAATGATTCGACCAGGCAATAGTTAAATCTTTGGGAGAACAGTAATACTATGTTTGCTTTTGACCTTTTAGGCTGCCCATAACCAACCAGATAATGAGAACCATTCAAAAACGCTCCTGTGCGTGACAAAATTCAGCAGATTTTTGCTTTGCGAAGATGTTTTTTCATTAACCACGAGTGACGGACCTCGAGAGCTTTTGGCTGGGGAGAGAGAAGAATGTTTGTGTCGAAGTGCCAAGAACCCATCCTTACCCAGAGACACATAGTCTAATTCCCCTGGCTCCTCTGTGCCAGGCTCTGTCTTGCTGTCTCTCTCTCACACACACACACACACACACACAAATGTATAGAGGCAAAATACACACAGAACAGGCATGCACATGCATGTACATTAGCCTGCTCGCAAGCTGTAACTCACACATATGCACATGTAAGAATCATACATTCTTGACATATTCAAACGAACAACATACACAGTCCAGGACACAGCACACACCTGTCAATTAATTCTAGCTAATGTTATGTTGTGGTTAATTGCCTGATATCAAGTTCTCACCTGGATTCCTCTAGTAGCAGGAGGAGCCGGCAACGTGGAGTTTCGGTGGCTGCTATATGACCCAGTGTCCCAAAGACACGCACTGCAGCGATCACATCATTCATGGTGACCTAAGGTAGACGGACAAGCACACAACAGGAGATACTTGATTGATTGGTAACTTCATGTGTATCTGTAAACTCTGAAAACACAGATGTAAGAGTTACAGCTTTGTCACTGAGTCAAAAGTTACAGTCCCAGCACAAAAGTACAACTCTGTACTGTGTTATATCTAAGAACATTTAACAGACGCTGTTTGGGATGAAACATTAAAACTAACACAATGAAAACAAGGTAAGAAAAAAGAAACAGCAGGTATAATATAAAATAAAAATCATTAATCAAACAAAGTCTTTACAGAGTTCTAATTTAGAAGTACATGAGATCAATCAAGGAGACATGGGCCCATAATTTAAAGGTATAATATGCAGTCAATAGCGCTTACTGTTTGTAAACACAGTGTTTAAAGTCCTCGGCTCAATAGCCAGAGAGAGAGAGAGAGAGAGAGAGAGAGAGAGAGAGAGAGAGCGCAGCGGTGGTCGGGCGAACTTGAGAGTGACTGAAGAGAGGGAGCGCCGAACTAAGCAGTGAATCAGAAGAATAAAATGTTGCTTTCTGATTGTTTCAGGGTGGTTACGTTCTAAGGCACAAATAAACACACATCTCTGCAGAAAGATGCCTACATTAAGTGTGAATGCATAACTTTAACCTGTCTGTGTGTGTGTGTGTGTGTGTGTGTGTGTGTGTGTGTGTGTGTGTGTCGGTATGAGACGTGAGTAGAAAAGCAGTGGTGAGAACCACAGGCTGCCCAACCTTCCTTTAAATGTAAGGGAAAAGTTTGATATTTTGAGAAATAGGCTTATTTGCTTTCTGGCAGGGAGTTAGATGAGATGAGTTTTTGAGAATTTTGTATAGATATGATACAAACAAGATATAAAGTGTAAATGAGTGATCCTTGGAGGTGCTAGACAAAGCCAGGCTAGGTCCATGAGCTAAGCTAGGCTAACCAGCTGCTCGAAGTCTAGAAGCCTTACATTTAACGGGAAGAAATGAAAGTGATATCAATCTAACTCTCCAGCAGAAAGCCAAGTGTAGTTCGCAAAAAGTCAAACTATTTCTTTAACCTTCAAATTTGTTGTTCAAATTGGTTACTATATTTGTGTCTTTAAAATGCGGCAGGAGGAATGCATTAAACACTGTACCTCCTGGGCGTTGATCTTCTGCAGGTTGAAATGGTGGAGGCGGTAGATGAGGAAGGAGCGCCACAGAGCCAGACTGACCACTGGGTTGCCTTCTGGGTGGATGGTCAGCTGGTCTAGACGCCTCACCTGAGTCAAGGCAGCCAGCTGGGGCAGACGGCTGATGTTGGTTTCCAAGAAGATCAGGTGCTGCAGAAAGAGTAACATGTTGGTTTCAGAGATGTAGAATTATATAGCAACTGTATATTTGTTCATGCCTCACTTAGTTTTATTCCTCTTGGAGAAATCGATTTGAAAAATATATGCTTTTCAGGAAACTGTAAGGTGCTTTGGATAAAAATATGCACCTTATTATACTGTATGTTACATGAACAAAGTGTTTTGTTCAGTATATTTAATATAAAGAATATAGCCTTCTTAAAAGTTGCTTAAAACAGGTTTATTTCAACCATTGCTCTCTTTACCGCATTACTCACACAATTTTACAAATATGACAAATTAGGTTGGGAGTAGTTCTGCCACAAAAGAACCAATAAGAAATTGGATGTTTTTGTGCCACATGGGTGGCAGTGAAGGTCAGGGGCCTCGACAGACCAGACCCGGGCGGCAGAGGCTGGCTCTGGGGACGTGGAATGTCACCTCTCTGTGGGGGAAGGAGCCGGAACTTGTGCGGGAGGTGGAGCGCTACCAGTCGGTTCTGGGACCATACTCCTGGATAGGGGTTGGACTCTTTTCTTCTCCGGAGTTGCCCAGGGTGTGAGGTGCTGGGCGGGTGTGGGGATACTCACAAGCCCCCGGCTGAGCGCCATAGTTCTGCTGGGGGACTTCAACGCACACGTGGGTAATGATGGAGATACATGGAGAGGCGTGATTGGGAGGAACGGCCTCCCTGATCTAAACCAGAGTGGTTGTCTGTTGTTGGACTTCTGTGCTAGTCATGGATTGTCTATAACAAACACCATGTTCGAACATAGGGATGCTCATAAGTGTACCTGGAACCAAAGCACCCTAGGCCGAAGGTCAATGATCGATTTCATAATCGTTTCATCTGATCTGAGGCCGTATGTTTTGGACACTCGGGTGAAGAGAGGGGCGGAGCTGTCAACCGATCACCATCTGGTGGTGAGTTGGGTCAGGGGGTGGGGGAAGACTCTGGACAGACCTGGTAAGCCCAAACGGGTAGTGCGGGTAAATTGGGAACGTTGTGCATCCCTGTGGAGGCTGGGGGCATTGAACCTGAGTGGACAATGTTCAAAGTTTCCATTGCTGAAGCTGCGGCGGGGAGCTGTGGTCTTAGGGTCTTAGGTACCTCAAGGGGCGGTAACCCTTGAACACCATGGTGGACAGGGAAGCCGTCCGACTGAAGGAGTCTTTCCGGGATATGTTATCCCAGAGGACTCTGGAGGCAGTTGCAAGGTACCGAAGGGCCCGAAGGGCTGCAGCCTCTGCCGTGAAAGAGGCAAAGCAGTGGGTGTGGGAGAAGTTCGGAGAAGACATGGAGAAGGATTTTCGGTCGGCACCAAGGTGCTTCTGGAAAACCGTTCCCCACCTTAGGAGGGGGAAGCGGTGAACCATCCAAGCTGTGTACAGTAAGGATGGGATGCTGTTGACCTCAACTGAGGAGGTAATAGGGCGATGGAAGGAGCACTTTGAGGAACTCCTAAATCCGACTAATACGCCCTCTATGGTAGAGCCAGAGCTGGAGGATGATGGGGGATTGTCGTCAATGTCCCTGGTGGAAGTCGCTGAGGTAGTTAAACTCCACAGTGGCAAAGCCCCAGGGATTGATGAGATCCGTCCAGAAATGCTTAAAGCTCTGGGTGTGGAGGGGTTGTCTTGGTTGACACGCCTCTTCAACATTGCATGGAAGTCTGGGACGGTGCCTAAGGAGTGGCAGACCGGGGTGGTGGTTCCCCTGTTTAAAAAGGGGGACCAGAGGGTGTGTGCCAATTACAGGGGTATCACACTTCTCAGCCTCCCCGGTAAAGTCTACTCTAAGGTGCTGGAAAGGAGGGTTCGGCCAATAGTCGAACCTTGGGTTGAAGAGGAACAATGCGGCTGGGATGAGGATCAGCATCTCTAAATCTGAGGCCATGGTTCTCAGCAGGAAACCGATGGAGTGCCTTCTCCAGGTAGGGAATGAGTCCTTACCCCAAGTGAAGGAGTTTAAATACCTTGGGGTCTTGTTCGCGAGTGAGGGGACAATGGAGCGGGAGATTGGTCGGAGAATCGGCAGAATTCAATTTATCGCACCATTGTGACAAAAGGAGAGCTGAGCCAGAAGGCAAAGCTCTCAATCTACCGGTCAATTTTCGTTCCTACCCTCACCTATGGTCATGAAGGCTGGGTCATGACCGAAAGAACAAGATCCAGGGTACAAGCGGCCGAAATGGGTTTCCTCAGGAGGGTGGCTGGCGTCTCCCTTAGAGATAGGGTGAGAAGCTCAGTCATCCGTGAGGAGCTCGGAGTAGAGCCGCTGCTCCTTCACGTCGAAAGGAGCCAGTTGAGGTGGTTCGGGCATCTGGTAAGGATGCCCCCTGGCCGCCTCCCTAGGGAGGTGTTCCAGGCACGTCCAGCTGGGAGGAGGCATAGGGGAAGACCCAGGACTAGGTGGAGGGATTACATCTCCAACCTGGCCTGGGAACGCCTCGGGATCCCCCAGTCTGAACTGGTTAATGTGGCTCGGGAAAGGGAAGTTTAAGGTCCCCTGCTGGAGCTGCTCCCCCCGCGACCCGATACCGGATAAGCGGATGAAGATGGATGGATGGATGTTTTTGTGCAGGATGTTCAGAACGACCACAACTGGATATCCAGCACCTTTGGTTATCTGCCAAGGTCAGACAGGGTTCCCACACCATCTTAAACATCAAATTCAAGGACTTTTCAATTACTTTCCAGACCTAATTCCCTCAAATTCAAGGACCCAACATGGTAAAGTTTAAGACACGATCATGGTTAATAACTGTTACAAGACTGAGAAGTTTTATAATGAGAACTAGCATGCTTTACAGAAAATCGTCTAACTATTTTACATTAAATTAACCACTTCAACATCATGCTACACTGACTTTAAATAGGAAGAATGGTGCCTCTTGCATTCCCACTGCGCGCCCCAAACACCTGTTGTCCCACTATGTAACTTTGGCGAGCGGGTTGGATCCAGGGGTTCAAGCAAGATACCATTTGTGAGCCTAAAATGCTGCCCTGGAGGAAATGTGTACAATGTTTTGAATTAAGTATTGTGTAAATGTAAAACTGCACCATGCCATGAGAAGTTTAAGCCCTGTGGATCACCTGGGAGAAGTATGCAACGCTTTATGGCACTACCACTGATTTGGGTGAAACTGGATCATATTTTAGGGAGGACAAATGTTATCTGTTTATCCCTTTGATGTCCTCCGGCTGCTCTGCCCGACTCTGTGATTTACATAGTTTCCTGATGGACAGAAAGCTTTACTTGTTGCTCAAGTAACTAACTGCTGATAACTGTATAGCTGCTGTCAGCTAGTAAGCTCAGTTAGCCATGCTACCAGGACTGGCAGAGAGCGTTGCTGGTGTAGCCGGGCCAGTGCGTAACTGAACCGGGTTCAACAGCCTCTACGGACTTCATGGCAGAGGCGAAGAGACCGAAGAGGACCTTGATGGAGGAAGCTCAGAAGACAAAAGGAGAGAGTAACGAGCAAGAGGCTGCCAGACGAGAGTAAATCTTGGACTGGCTTTTAGTCATCAGAGCCATGTAGAGGTAATCCCAGCCCACTTTTTTCAGTATTTTGAGTATTACTTTGAGTAAAACATATTTGCAAAAAAATATACCCATGTCTATTTATGTCTATTTTCACAAACAATAAAGGATTTCAAGGTCCCGTGGGAACCATGGTCAGATGATGTTAGATTTTTTTATATTGGTTCAGTGGCTAAAGGCCAAAGATAATGACAAACAAGAACTATTGGGCTGTGAGAGGGCAGGCTCCCCTTCCAAAATCCTCCCTCTTTGTGTCATGTCATGGCGGTTTGGTGTTAAATGACACTCAGCATGTACTACAACCACATCTGAAGGTAAAATGACAAATGCACTCTTTTTGTTTCTTCTTTAAGTCAAAATTATGCCATGGCTCATTATGGTATGTGTCTAGTGTCCTCACCGATAGATTTGGGAACTTGATCCTTATTCGCGGCAGTGTTGGTACAATGGCGTCAAAGTTGATGTAGCGGAAGGTTATTACAGTGACAGCACCAGCAGTCTGAACTCCCCAGCCCCTCTCCAGGGCCTCCAGGGCTCCGGTTCCGAATAAACGCAGCGTGTCTCCATCCAGCTCCGCCAGGTGACTGTCAGAGAGGGACAAGCTCTGAATACTGCCGCTCCCTGCCTCCACAAGCCTGCAAAAAATATACACACGCACACAAAAACACACTTTGTAAACCAGTCTTGATTTGCTGAATGCACAGAATTTGTTGCCTTGTGAAACTTGAAGAATATATTTGTGCCAAAAGTGCTTTGCTCACATTTGTTTGAAAAGGCAAACATTGTGCTAAAAAAAGGAAAAAGCAACATCGCTACAGAACACGCAGCGGTTTAGTCAATGTCCTACTTGTCTTGTTTAATTGCTTTCTATTCTGCTATACAACAGTTGAAGTGCCCTTCCCTGATAAGAGAGTCGTGAGAGTGGAGAATCTGGGTGAGTCTCAAGGAGACATAATCTCTCCCTGCCCAAGCCCATGTGCTGAGCCCTCTGGGTATGCTGACACTCAAGGGACTTTTCAGCATAGCAGGGCATCAGATGGCTACTGGCTGCACGCTACTCAACACTGATCAGCCCGCCAACAAACTAATCACCCCTATTCATATTTCACACCCTCCCAATCTTGCCGCAACAGAAAGCCATAGTGGTTAGATAACTAATCCTTTGATTACAGAACTCTAATCCAAGATTCTTGTTGAGACCAATTTAGTTTTTTTGAGTAAAAATCAGGGACAGAAAAACAAAAAGGATAGCAGACATACTGTAGACAGAGAGGGTACATAAATAAGGAAACAAAATCGAGCTGTACTGTAACTGAAGCATTTAAAAAAAATAAAAATAAAAGGCCACTTTTGTTGCAGCTCAGTAAGACTGACCCCCCCCCAGAGGTGACTCCTCTCCACCGGAGGAAAGGAACAGTTTGCTCTCATAGCTGAGCAGCCAAAAGAGGATCAAAGATTTGGAAAATCAGACAAACAATTAAAATGGATAATTAAAGACCTAAATCAAAATGAGAGGTATGCTACAGTAGATTGGAGTCTCGGTCAAAAAAATAAGGAGGTCCAGGTAAAGACAAGAGAAGAGAGGAGTGATGGAGACAGAGATCAACTTTCTAGTGTAAACAAAACCCCGCCTCTGCACATACGATGTTCGCAATATGAGACCATAAGTATTCTCTCTTAATTTTCTTTTTTGTCCTAGATCCAAATACATTTGTTTTAACAAGGCCTTAAATATAATGCTTTGAAAGATAAAAATATGAAGTTAAAGCTTTTGGTTTATTACATACAGTTTATAAAGGTCAACCCAATCATATACAAATTATTTGGCTGATGCACCATAGTAATATGCTGTTGATTAGGGCTGCAATTAGCGATTGTTATCCTTATCGATTCATCTGCAGATTATTTTCTCGATTAACCTGTTAACTGTAAAATATCTCCAAATTGCTTTTTTCCCCACCAAGAGTACAAAACCCAAAGGTTTTTTTTAAATTTCGAAACAACAGTTGAGTACTTGTGTTAAGTGTTTGTGTTGAAAAGTAAAGACGCTAACCAGTATATAGTGGAATATTCCCCCAGTCCACATCACATGTGTAAAATGCTAAAAGAGGAACATGACTAGACATTGACAGCAGGTTCTCGGTAGGTGATACTTTGGCCTTGAGTCACTTTAACGTATTCATTCTTGTGTAAAAGACTGATGATGGAATTGTGAAGGTGAATGGCCAGGTGCCACAGGAGATGGCAAAGTTTTCCCACAGGGCTGCTTTTGGGAAACTTTCTGTGTGGCCCGCTTGTGTCTATATAAGTATACAGTGTGATGGAACTCAAAGTTTTCTTTGAGGCCGTAGTCTGCCCTAGAGTTCAGTCAGTTTTAATTAGTTCAGTTAGTTTTGAATACCCTTTGGGAGAGCTACAGCTTTAAAAACATAAAAAGCCACAGATTACACTTGCCAGTAAAAACAACAACAGGATTAATCGTGTAATACAGCCTGAACCAATAACCCAGTGACTGACAGGGAATATCCCACTCAATCGTCATATCTATCCAGACACTCTTACATGATACCTCAGGTGACCCTCCATGCACCCCGTATGAAAGCCATTCTTAATCAAATGTAAGAGATGATCATAGGAAAATATGGGGGGATACCATGGATATATTAAAAAAATGGATACAATGTTGCAGAGTCATTCTTGCTGTAATTGTTTCCCAGTGGCCAACCATTAAACTCCTACTAAAAAAATCCCCTGAAGGCATAGAAAGCTTTTTCCCCTGATGATCACGATTACAAAACACATATCTGTAAAACTTTAGGAGGGCCCCTTTAACAACCCATAAGGTCAATTACAGTACTACTCTGGTTCCTTGTTACACTACTAACATCTAGAATTGACAAGGGCATTGACAGATGTGAAAAGGCCTCAAAATAGGGGATTCTTGCAATGAGCGCAGTTACAAAAGCAGGTATAAGTAGATAAATGTTATTCAAGCGGAAAGAGCATCAACTGAGAGCAGGTGTAATACTTAAAGCATTAAAACCCAGTAGTGAAGAAATGTTCGAATTGCAAAGTCAAAGGCAAATGCCAGCAATAGAAGGGGAGGAGCCAGACACTAAAAAGCAATTTAATCATCAGGATACGCCATGCCTCCAAGATGTAAGACTGCCAAAGGCAGTAAATCAGGATGAGTTGGGAGAGCAGTGCAGGAGATGGAGCATAACATGTAGATAAGTCACGTTAAGAATGAGCGTAACTTCTGTGTGCACCTGGAAGTGTGCCAACAACACACTCAGCACTGTGTCATATATTGTTCCCCACATAATGGCAGCTGAAAGGCTGCAAGGTGGCCCCAAATCCCCTTGTGACATGAATCCAGCAACTAACGCTGAGAGAAGAAGCGAACAAGGTGGGGTAGACCAAATAAAGAGTCCGTCATATTACATGGATCCTGCTCTAGCCTATTCGACTCTGAATCTAATTCAATTAGGGCTATCTCACTTAATCCACTACAAAGTTTTTAAAAAGGACATTCATCCATCGTCTCTCAACAACTTAATCCCCCCAAAGACATGGCTTGTAGCATACACATGTCTTCAATTGCCTAAATACTGTGTGGGAGTGATGGGTATGAAACATTACTCTCTGAGCAGTTATTTCAAAAGAGCATTTCATCATTTCACAGTTGAAAAGTGAAAACAAATGGTTCAAGTGGCAGTTAGTGGTGCAGTGCAGATGTACTGGGTGCCAAGTGCTGCAGACTACTACTGTAAAGTTTGTTTCTACAGTGTGTGGTGGTTTTGGATCTAAGGTTTCATTTGAGAAGCCTGTTTAACTTCTTTCTCACCATTGTAGGGACAAATCATATATGTGCCTGCAAAACCACCTCTTCAGGGTCTCAGCACAACTCTCTTTTAAATGAATGAATGAATAGTACAAAGGCCTTTCCATCTGCCCACACGGTGATCAACACCACTATTGGATTTCTGAGAAATAACTCTTCCATTGCCATGCACCCCTAATCCCTTCTCACAGGGGAAATGAGGTCATATAAATCCTAAATTGTTCACACTGTCACAAGTTGGTAGTGACACAAACTAACTTACATAATATACTACTAATATACTTACAGTATTATAGGAACACTGACACTATCACGTTGAATGTGCCGTCAACATTCACATCAACGTCATTCTAATTTGCCACCAAACTGAGGCTGCTAATGCAAACCAGAGATGACATCATATCGTCATCTTTTTTCCATATTTGTCATTTAACGACATTCTGAGGGAGTGTAGTTGTGTACTTTATATTTGACAGTTTTTAACCCTTTGTGACACATAACAAAATTTCTTTATCATAGCGATTGGCAACAATAGACATCTTGATTAAAATCATAATTTTCAGAAATCTAACAATGCAAACACATAGAAATCGTGGAGACTAAAACAGATTTTATCATAAGAAAAAAGTCATAGTGTGTCAAATGATATACATTGTTCTGACTTTTCTAAACTTAATCAATTAAAGTTGTGTTTTACTCTTAAATTGTCTCTAGTTGAGGTGATCAGCATGCTTGGAGTTAAAGAAATAGAGGGCAGTCCCCAGTTTGTTACTCAAATAAGAAACACACATAAGAGGTAGCCCTGCTCCCCAGGCTGTCACTGAGCAGATCCAGATGTGTAGATGTGCCAGGCCCAGACCCTGACCTGAATGGGAAACCGAGAATCTGTTGAGATTCTGGAGTAGCAGGGTTATGGATGACCTGCAACAAAACCATTCACTGTCTCTTCAGGGTGCAAATGAATAAACCACCTCCTGCTGTTGGGATTTCTGGGAATTCACACCCCCATTGACCTGATCCACAATGTCATGCATTAGAGGCAAGAGTGTTGATTCACAGGCCTCAAAAACCAGAGACAAGTTCATCCATCATTTTCCCCTTCATGCTCTATCGGGGAGGATGACGTAATTTCCATCAGCATAGTAGTAGTAGTTCAACAGCTATCAGAGGTAATCTGGGCTACACTGTGAAGGCATTATAACCCTTCAATAAATTCACACACTGCTGAACGAAACTACCGTTACATTTCCCAGCTACTGTACACATTCCCAGGTATTTTAAAGATTTTACCCTTTGACCTTTTAGTCACAGATCTTGCTAATCTTTCAAGTTATTGGTCGTGCCAGGGTTTGTAAAGGCCCTTGGTATTTTGTCATTCAATACAAGCCAAAGTGATACAACTCCCATCTGAAACGAGTGTGGTAGATTGGATTGCCTGAGTCCTGTTCATCACCATAACCTGTTAATCCACATGACTGAAGTTATAATGGACCCTGTAAAGGATAGCCATTGCCACTGAGGGATTGCGCTTCGGGGGCCATTTTCATATCCTTATGCAGGAAGGAAAAGCCTTCTTTGAAACATGTAATAATAGTCCTTAACACAGCCCCCACTTTTATCTCAGCCCTCCCCCTCATAACTCATCTAGACCTGGATCTCACTCTGCGCAGGAGAGTATATCAGAGCCCTACGGTCACATAAACTTAGCACAGACTGTTGATTTAGAGCGCTTCCAGCATTATGTTATAAACAGTGGAAGAAGAAAACTCTCTTCAGACATCTTAGACACGTATGTACTCACAGAGCTCCGCGAAGCTCCGGCGAAGCTCCGGCGAAGCGCCGCGTCGGACGCTTGGCCTCCTGGTCATTCATTAATTCCTGACAATGGACACCTCGTCGGGCATCAACCAAATAAAACAAAAACTTTCTGCGGGGCTAGATTCCACGAGGGAACATGTGTTTCTTTGCAATTCGAGTGAACTGATCCTTTACGCAATATTACACTACATCTGTCTCAAAATCATCATAGATTCCAACAGAAAATATCAGATTGTGAAATCTGTTTGTGTCTCATACAGTTACTGGTCAACACAGAGAACTCTACTGATCTACTGACCGCAGACTACTGTATTTTCCGTGCGGCTGCTTATTTTTTACTTTCTGTGGACGCATATGTCAGGGTGGGTGTAGACACACACACACACACACACACATGCATTTTTTTCTTACTTGGGATCTCGTGGGCTGTTTGGACGGCTGTTGGTGCGAAGTCTGCTCTCCGTTCCCCCTGATGGTCGCTCTGGTCCTAAACCTGGACTTACCCGTCTGATAAACAAAAAATAAAACAAACAAACTCAGCAACAGAGCATACCATTCTTTTCAGAACCCTTTCAGATGAAGGAGGAGCAAGCCTGTAAAGCAATGCTCAGATTAGAGGGTTGTTTTGAAATCATTTTTTAAAATCAATTTTAAACACGCTCTGCTTTGTAATTACAAACATATAGTAGAGGATTAGAAATGAAATCATACTCAACACATTATTAAGATTAACATGCAAAAAAATGCACATACTAGTCTCACTTCTATCTCCCAGGATCGTATGTTAAAAGACACATTTCCTTTCCTTCATCTCAGCTGTCAATCAAAGTAAAAGCCTATATCTTGATGTTTCTTTATGGTTGTCATTTTAAACATAATCTTCCTTCTCCTACCTTGTTGACCTACCTACCTTGGCTATTGTGTGTCCATTCAGACAGTACGCACATAATTGTCCAGCTATTTGCAAACATGAAACTAGTTTCAAATGATCAGGGCACCTAAGATGAGTCGGCCAACAGCTCTTTATCTGAACACTGCTCCTTTTAACAGATATTCCATGCCCAACATCAGTACCAAGGCCTGAGATCAGATTTCCCCTCCCAACTGTCAGGAGAGGAGACTCATGACTACTGTGTATCAAATCAAACCCCTTTGAATCTAAACCCAACATTCATTCATTCCTTATGTTTACAGATTCCCATCTGAGCTACATTATTTACAGTCCAACCAAGTCTAAATAATTAGACTGTCATAGTGTTAGCCATGTTGACTTACCGTATACATATAGTACGGACGGTAGATGTAACAGTAAAGAGATTGTAAAATGTCAGATAATAATAAATTTTTTACTGATTCCTCTACATTTCTCTTTTGAAATTTCACTTTTCTCTTTCTGTGTGTACCTGGGTTCATCTGGAGATGGTTCCTGTGCAAGGCCATTGGTCTGGGCGGGGCTGTGGGCGGGGCTGTTCTCTGGACTGACTTCTTCTTTAGCACCATTTGTGGGTGGCAGTTCCAGGCAGGCTCTGACGCCCTCCCACTGCTGCGCTGCATTACGGATCGCCAGACGCCGCTTCTCCTTGATGAACACACACACACACACACACACACACACACACACACACACACACACACACACACAGAAGGTTTCAAGTGTCAGTTCTCTTAAGCAGAACACAGAGGGCATATACTAGGTATGTTGCTAAATAAAGTATGGAAACTGCTTACTGGCCTTACTGGCAGATATTACACCTCAAAGTTAAATCTGAAATTGTATATGCATGTGTTGGTCTAATTTATTTGCTCTTGGTACTGCAGCTTTTTGATTTAACTGCTGTTATAGCAGTTAAAGTGCCATCCCCACCCTGCAAGAGAGAAGATTTCTGCTCCTTCGCTGTCTTTCAATTGTTCCTTTCTGGCCAAGCTGTAGTTTCGGTACGCTCAGTTATGGAATGTGCCACTCCCCGATGCAGTGGTGAGTCAGTATTATTCATAGTGAATCCTTCACCCTTACGAACTCTTGGCTGCAACATTCAATTTAACATTTTCTTAACACCAGGGAGTAACAGGAGTTAGTTTACTGGGAGTCAATGTGTTCCACACAGAGACCATCTCTCAGCAAAAGACCCCACTGCAGCACATTCACAGCAGTAGCACCATCAATATGTACTTTTACACACACACACACACACACACACACACACACACACACACACACACACACACACACACTGAAAAAAGAGATGCCTGGGCAAGACAGAACATCTTAGACCATTTAGAGAAATAAAGTAGAATTTACAGACCCATTTACAAATACTGTTGACAGTGTACCCCTCCCCATCTATCTAATAAAGCGAGACATATCTGTATGTATGTGTGTGTCCGTGTTTGGGGGAGTGTTTGGGGGGAAGGTAACCTGCACGTCATACGCAGACGCCACAAGCAGAACGCTTTACAACAGCTGCTTCCGACGTTAGCTACCTGATTGCTGGATATACCGAACTAACTCTTCTTCACTTTCCTGGAACACGAGCGGATAGCTGAAAGGAACATCATCATGTATGCATGTCATCTTTTTTTTTATTTATTTTTTTTATTTGTTTTGTTTTGTCAATGTATATGTCACCATTATGTGAACCTTTTTAATGTATAGTGAATGAGTGCTGTATGACTGCTGGCTGTCTCTATGTCAGTCCTATGTTACCTGCCTAGGGACTGCAGATGAAAAGTAGTTATTTTTACTAATTCTGGCATATTTACATGGTGTTTTTATACAACAATGTTCATAAATATGCATGGTCCCTATCAAATAAACCAATAAAATAAAAAATAAAAACATCGCGACTGTTGTGTGGAGGTTGGCAAAAAAAGGCCCTATGCTTTTCAGTGTCTAGAATTAAAAGCTAGACACTATATAGTATTAAGTTGCTGTGAGCTGTAGCCTACATTCACCACTTCTAAACAGAGGCAGAATATAAAGTAATCTCAGAGATTATTCCTTCACAGGGCTGTGCAATGCGAGAAAATCTCAGAGTTGAATCGGGCAGACACAGCAGTTTTCATCACTCACCCTGGGTCTGGTTAATTAAGTCTACTGCTAACTTACAACACTAATAACATTACCGTCAATATCCCCACAAATCAAATCCCCTACTTCACCGTTAACCGTCAAGCCACTAAACCTGCACGGAAATTAACACCTCTGCCGATCATACGACACGAGACAACACCGTCTCTCTCCTTCTGTAAGTCATTTTGGGGTTCAACAGGCACTGTTCTAGTACATCAACAATGTTCCCAAACTTTTGTTGTGTAGTACTGATGTGGATACGTTTGAAAAGTTGATTGGTTGGTTCTGGTCTGCTCTCTGGACACCATAGAGGAGGTGGGCGAGAGGAGGATGTTGATGTTTGGCATCAATCATGGGCAACACCTCTCACCCCCCCCCTACATGAGACTGTGAGTTCCCTGAGCAGCTCCTTCAGCAGCACACTGCTGCACCCTCAGGGCAAGAAGGAGCGCTATCGCAGGTCCTTCATTCCAGCAGCAGTCAGACTCTTTAATACAACATCATAATGTAGCACTGCTAGCTGTTTCTGCAATATGAGCCATCACTGGACAATATTCTACACATTTATCTATTTATTACTCTGTGTCACCTCCAACTGTGCAATATGTCATCTCTATTCATTCGCACCTTACTCATCTTTATATCTGTGTTTATATACTGTCTGTTTATATAAGGTTGTTTATTGTGTAATTACGGTTGCTTTATTACTATTATTATTATTATTATAACTAATTCTATTCTATTTTTCCATTTCCTATAGTTTATGTATATTTTTTCTCCTATGTCTAATTAATGTGTATTTGACTTTTGAGCTGCTGTAGCACAGGAATTCCCCCAGTGTGGGATTAATAAAGTCTATCTTATCTTATCTTATCTTGAAGTCCATGTCAGCATCCAAAAGTAAAAATATTTTATGGCCCAAGCAGCCTCAACAATCAAAAGACACATTAATTAGAAGTCACATAAGAGGGAAAAAAGTCCTGAGCATGACCTAAATATTATATATATATATATATATTGGTACAAGAGGCCAAAGAGGTTATTTTCCAAATACACACTTAACCCTTACTTTAACCATGATCCCAAAAATAATAATGGCCTGAAGCTGGCTAATACTGTAAAAGGCATTGGATTCAGACTACAGTATACACAGTGTAACATTCAGATATTAATCACATCTCATCAGCAATACAGTATGTGGTAGTTTTAGAATGCTACAGTATGTAGCTCCATCCAATACTTTGAACCAAGTAGTTATCTTCTTTTTACCAAGAATAACTAACCATACAACACCCAATGTATAAAAAAAGGGCGCCATTTGTTCAGTGGACACTAGTTTCATCTACTCTGTAGGCCGTCACGTGTATTTGCTACATATTCAAACCCTACATCCAGGCAGACAAAGACAGCAGGAGCAAATTCGATCAGAGTGGTACCTTATGAATAGTCTGCTTGTGACTCTCCCTCTTCTTCTCCTCCTCTTTTCGAGCCTGTACACCAGCCATGCGCCGATCCTCGTCCTGAAAAAGAAAGCTTGTGCAATCAGAGTGTCGCGCCATTCATGAGTTCTGAATTATTCAGGAGAGAGGGGAACCACAAAAGACGCCGCAAGGAAGGCTGTTCTCTACAGCAGAACTGGACCACTGTGGAGGATGGGAGAGATTCTCATCACATCAGCCGGCTGCATGACAGGATTATCTGTCTGATTTTCAGACTCGGATCAACTCAGCCCAGCTGTTGGGGAAAGCCAAAACTCCCAGAATGCAACGCTGCCAACACTAGCTAAGTGTGCCAGCTAAGAGCTGGGGGTATTCAGCTGTCTGTGACGATGCTTCAGTCTGATCAATAGTGGCAAAATGCTAGCCTCACTAGAGTCCAGGCACTGATGTCAGCTAGTGGAGACAGATTAAGGTGCAAGGCCTGTATGTCACTGCTTTAAACTCATTTTTGTGCGAAGAACAGCTTCCAATGGGAAATATCACCAAAGCGCTGCTTTTGTATGAAATTGATCAATTTCTTATTGAGATAACAATTTCTTTGATTGGGCAGCCTCCACATAATTATTTGGCTTTCAGTTTAATACATAATTACACATTTTAATCATATTTAAGTTATATTCTGAAAATTGCATGATATATTGTGTATATATACATAAAAGCTCTCTTTGCCATATCAAATGTATTTGCAGGTAAATATTATAATCAGACTGGGATTATATGTTTTATCAGTCAATCAAATATGACTATAAAACAATTTCCCACTGTTTCGAAATAATCCAAACAGTTCTGACACAGGAAACGAAGAAACAGCTTTTTTTTTTTTACTGTAGCCCAAAGCTGAAAAGTAGTACTGCATCTCCTCATTTACAGTATTAACTCTCATTTAATTCATATATCACAGCCAATCTGCCAGCAGTCAGGCATAGATTTTATCTCAGATAATCTGATCTGTCTCCTACTGCTGACAGCATAGCGCACTGGGGGCAAATTCTGTTAAATGGGTTAGGGGGGAAAATCTCGATCTTCAGTAGCTACAACGAAGTTTGCCCCCAGCAATATCATGACACAGTTTGAAAAGATGGAAACTCCAGTCATAGCCTGACATTGTTTATGTCACTTTTTCCAAATCTATCAAATCAATCTCCAAAAATTTAACTTTTATGGAAAAAAACCCACCATCCTTGTTTTCAGGACTGACAGCTACGGGCGGTGGTTGGTTGGAGTGGTTGAATGGGCTCTGGAGATCATGAAACTTGCCAAACCTGTTAGGGACCACATGTACCCTAACATTCAAGTAAAAACATGAACATTGTTGAAATAGGAGTTACGAGGATTTTTTTTATTTTTTATATCAGCATTATGTTCTGAGGGCAAGGTGTGTGGTACTTATAGATTCCATTTAAAGTGCAAGCTCAGACCTGGTGCTCCCTGCTTGACAGCCTCTAAAAGCATGCTGATGTATTTCACTGTAGCACTTTGCTGGAATGTTATATAAATACAATGACTTCATGTTTATGCTTTAGGATAAACATTGTTTTGTTAAACCGAATATATATTACGTCTATTGTATATGCTTAGCTTATAGTCATAGTTTAGTCACTGATGCATTTTTGCCTCTAATATGCAACCGAGAAAATTATGAATGCTGCACAAATGTCCCAAAACAAAGACTAATGAGTATAGTGTCGTCACGATGTACAGGATCCTGGAGATAACCCATTAACAGTGAATAGGAGACTGCCTATGAGGGTTCATCGGAAGTTTGTTTTTAACAGTAAAACCATAATAAAGTTGATGTCAAGACTCACTCAAGAATCAACATGTACAGTGCAGTCAGGAATATGTGCTTAGACAGTGACATCAAATATGACATACAACGCAGGCTTTGTAAATACAAAGTACAGCACAACCATGAGCTATGAGGGTTTTATAGCTTTTAGTTTGTCATAACTCTACATCCTCGTTCCTCTTTGCTGTTTAACATGTTTGCTTATGGCATAATGGCATGATAAAAACCTTCACGTCAAAAATACCATGTAGAAATAAAAATAAAAAAAATGAAGGGGACAATAAACTAAATTTTAACAGCTATAATTAGCAGCATTTAGTCAGTGGCCAGTTTTTTACTCTGGTAAACACACACACACACACACACACAGTTCAGACTTACTGTGATGCGCTTCATGTCCAGCTGTCTCAGATGAAGCACACAGCGCAGGACGGCCTGCTTGTACCATGTCTCCAGGGCTACAGGATTCCCATCCAGGGTGAGCTCAGAAAGGGAGTGTGACTCTCCAAGGCAGGCTAGGTGATCAAAACTAGGCATAAAGAAAGAACATTTTGAAAAGAGATCGAGAGTTAAAGCTACACAAACAAACAAATGTTTGATTGTTTAAAAAAAAAAAAAAAACAAGGTACACTGAATGCTTTACAATGATATAGGCATGGCGACCTAAGTACATTTTGGGAAGCCTGAGTCATCCACCGCTTTAGTCAAACAAGACAACTTCCCCCATCTATGTTTTGATTCTTATACCTTTATCTAGGCTTGTATTGACTGAATAGAGCCAAGCTAAAACAAGACATGAACAACTGGTAATTTAGCAGGCACACTGGCAGCCTGACATTACTCAGCGGGCAATGAAGAGAAAAATATTCGCTACACTGTTGATATCAGCCTGTGGCAAAGGGAAACATGAAAAACCAGTAAGTAAGGCAGTGGAGATTTTATCATAGCTAATTTGTGATAATAACCTTGATGAATCATTTGCCTGAAAGCCTTATGAACCTACTATACTGCACTGTGCCTGATCCTAGCCAGGATTCTTTGGATGCAAAAGAGGGTCAGACAATAGACCTCTGATGAACAATAAAATAAAGCGTTATGACAAATGCAAAGCAACATTTCAATCTAGTCAGGAAACTGCACTAATTTGAGTATTATTTTCTCCTATCTCACAGTGGGAACAGCTGGACCTCTCTTCTGCACTGGTGCATACAGTACTGTGACAAGGCATTATTATTTGCTATTAATTCCTTATACTATACTAGTAATACTTTATACTTTGTGTCATTACATATATGAACTTATAATAAAGACAATTATAATCTAGCAATAACGACGTAATGGCGTTTTGTCACAGTGATTATAGAAGACTACTTGAGAGATCCCAGTGGAGCTTGACTGCATCTCATGCATTTTGCATAGTTGTTTGCATTCATAATCAGTGACCAATGCCCTCTTGGGTAATGTTACTATGATATAACCACTCATTAATAGTTGCAGTAATTAAGTATACATGCATGTCCCTGGATCAAATATCTAATCAGAAGAGAATATCAAAAAAATATGTGTTTGTTGTGTGTGCAGAGTGGATTGTGGTTGAAAACTGTGTAGTTTCCAAATCCATCTGGCACTACAATCGCTGCACCAATTTCTTTACTGACTTCTCATTAGTATGTCTGCCTTCACCGGATTCATAAGGTGTTCAAAATCAAGGCAGGTAAAGTCAAAAATGCAAGATTACGATAAGTGAAATAATAATTAAAAAACATTCATGAGGGATTGTTTTTTGCTCCATCATCCTCTACCGGGCAAACTGACTGCACCAAGTAGACAATATGTTATGTCCCTCTACCTAGCAACAGAGCACAACTGTTCTCCTATCAGAATTGAACAGTTTCAAAATGTACACCAGCCACCTTTCTACGATGCCATGGTGAGCAACCATTCAAAAGAGAAGTTTGAATTCAAATGCCTTTACCAAAAGGTCATTATAGTAATAGTAAGAATATGAAGAAGAAAGAAAATGTATAAAATAATGTACATATTATGGAAATTAGTTGAATAATCACGCTCCACTTAGAATAGTGTCCCTCTAGAATGTCATAAAGAAGTTTAAGAATACAAACCTTTGTTTATTATTTGTTGCTTATTTCTTTGTCACAATTCTCTCTGTAACAGTGTGTCAGATACAGAATCATACAGACACTAGAACAGCACGGCTGGCTTAAGACGTCAGGTCAGATCTATCACAGCACAAGGTGACTATGGTCAGGGAGGCTAATAAACACTGTCTGACCCATAATCCCACATACAGACCCCTCCTTAAAGCAGCCTTATTCATTGGGAGGGATATGTTGCTTGAACAGGTTAACTCAGTAACACCTTTACAGCTAGGTTCAGAGAGGAAGATGCAAAGAAAAAAAAACACAGACCGCAGATATTGGAATATGTGTGTAAAGCAGGCTGACGTTTGCAACAAAAGACACCTCTCATTCATCTTACTTCTCTCACCTAGCAATGCTGCAAATGCTTGAATTTACTCAACCTTCAAATCTGTTATTAATTTGCTTCTTGTTAGCCTGCTTCTCTGATTGTCTGAATAACTTTAAAGTACTGGCACACCCATAGATAACAGCATGCTAATCAATAACAATAAAGAACACATCCAGGTTATGGGTTTTTTTTAGGTTACAGAAACTGCCCACCACAGCAAACCGTTTGTGTGTATTCTGCCTGCGGCTTGTTGGCCAGGCCCTGTCAAGAGCCAAGGGAGTGGACAAGGAACTGTCCGGCTACCATCTCTGTCCCTGCCCTGCGGGGAGGAAGGAGTTAAGCGATACGAGCTCTTACCTGGTGATGTTGTTACAGCTGAGAAAGAGGCGCTGCAAGCAGGGCAGGCGGTACACCTCAGTCTAGAAAGAGAAAGAGGAAAGAGAGAGAGATGGAGGGATGTGAAGAGAAGAAGGTGCTCAGGAAGAGGGCACTGCATCGTCACTGTCGCCAGAGCTCTGTATTTCTCTCCATTCCCTCAATCACCTTGCAGCTCTCAGCTCCAGCATACAGCATCCCCATCCATCCTGCGCATGCACACACACACACACACACACACACACACACACACACACACAGCGCGCTGCCTTGTCTGCACATGGAGAGGAGGGGCAGGAGAGACAGAGAGAGAGAGAGCATGAGGAGGAAAGGGGGAGGGGAGAGAGAGTGGAGTGTGTGCTGCGCTAATGCAGAGATCCCCTGCTGCAGGAGGCAAACTCAGGATGCCACTCGAACACATATACATTCAGTCGCACACACTCAGAGCAGTTAGCTACTGTACCATCTCACGCAAGAACAATAGCTTGGGTTATTTCAATGGAAACTGACTGGGATGGGGGCTGTTTCTTTCTAAGCATCTAAATCAATGCAGAATTAAGTGAGGGGGTGGAGTAAGGAGCAGCAGCTGGCCAGCTGGCAAGCTGAAGAGGATACATGGGGACGTAGGCAAAGTCACAACCACGACATCAGCTAATCAGATTGTGTGTGTGTGTGGGTGGGTGTCCAGTGACCAGTGTTGCATATGCTGGAAGCAAAGCAGACACTGAATGAGCTGCGTCAGCGTCCACCCATATTGCAGCCAACGCCTCACAGCCTCCACCAGAACTGTTGCCAGTCTCCATTCAAATGAGAGATCAGCCTAGCATTTAGGCTATGCTAGCTCCTCTGCAGCGAACAGTACTAATACTGCAGCACAGAGTCTTGACATTTTTGAAAATTCCTACCACCCCCATCCACACAAACATATAAATATAGTACACAGTTACTCATCCTTGTTTCATCCATTCCAACGGCCAAAATGCTCACTATAGTACAGTATGCAACATCAGGAGCAATGCTAGAGGGTTTGTAAGTGTTGTGTATGTGACTGTTGTGTTACATTGTTGATGCTAAACCTATGGAATTAATAAAAGTAACTTTGCAAAAACAGTGTGTTTTAATACAGGAATTGGTGGTTTTCCCAGCATTAAAACTCCATTACGCAATACAGCACCTGTCCACCACCAAATGGTGGCGAGACGAGGTATGAGTGACATTTGACATTGTCAGAACATCTAGCAAGCCAAAGCGACCCAGACATTTTTTCCCGTACAAAACTTAAACGTTAAAAGCAAGTTGTTATGCGTTTGCCGAATATGTAATTTGTCAACTGTATGCAAACATGCTAGCCATTAGCACTTGACAGGTTTATTGCTCCCTAGTGGTAAAACAAAATCACATTGACATTGTCATTTCTGATAGCGGCAGCAAATTACATTTGCTGCCACTAGGGTGCGTCTAGATTTCTAGGCTACATTTCTGATGTATGGAGGTACAAATTATAATTCTTATGGCAACAGCATATTTTAATGAATTGAGACTAAGTCTAATAAAATTAGATTGTGTAATGCTTTACTGTGCACCTCCGCAGTACAGGGGCGTGTCCTCTTTCCTTCTTTTAAAAAACTGCAAGTCATGCTATCCAGTGCTAGCTTAATCTGACCCTCCACCACACTCCCACAGTCTCTGTCTGTGCCAGTCCCTGTATGGATGCTGGTGAGGCTGCAGCCACTGCTGCACACTGTCTGAGACTAAATATAGCAGCCCTGTCTCAGACAGAATGATGTCATCACTGAGCTGATGTGCTGCATAATAATCTCCCCCAATCTGGTCTCTTTTTTAAACTGATTGATCAGAACCAATCAGCTGACCGGATCTGATGTGAGGTTGCGTAGAGCTGTGTTGCTGTGAGTGTCTGCCTGCAGCTGTGTATTTATGTGACCGCGCCTTCACCTCTTTATCCCAGATCCACCCTCTTCTCACTGACAGTTTGCGTGTCTTCATTTTTCACACTTATACTGAGCTCTGGCAGAGGCGTTACTCCACAAACACAGAACTACCTCTCATCACCGCTGTCTCTGTTGCATGCAAACATACACCACAAAAGAGCATGAAAGCTGCTCAAATCAACACACAGGTACATGTGGATGCCAAGGGGGTTTCAAAGCTTGTAAGCTGTTGGGTTTTGTGGCTACTCTTTGAATAGCATAGAGCTGAGGTGTGAGCTTAGCCGGCACACATCTGGCCTCAAGTATTGTGTGCTAGAATTGCAGATGCTGTGCATTATGCGCGTACACATGCTGAGGTAACAATCTGGTTTTGTATTATTATTCAATAGTTTGGATAAAACTGTAAGTTGCAAAAGTTATCTTGCTTTTTTTTATTACAGTTCTGCTAATTCATAAGCCAGTCTGCCTGTGGGTGATGCATTTTTGCTTTGTCTGTTCTATCAATGCTCATGCTGACTACCCAGCTCTTCCAAACGAATCACGGTTCCTGCTGCCAAAAATATAAAATGCATCACTTCCTGAATGCCACAAGATTTCTCAATGGAAAGACCCACCTGAGAGCATATGTAAACAGCTTTATGAAGTGATTCGTTAAATCACCACTGTTTTATCAATGAATGTGTTGTAAACATTAGAGTGTCATTTATATGAAAATGTAATGGATTGAAGTAGAAATGTATGGTTAAAACTATGGAAATATGTAGATGATAACATTCAGAGAGATGTATTACAACATGAGAGATGTATTACAACATGATGTATTACAACATTACAACATGAGATGTATTACAACATTTTAATTTTTTTTATTTAACCCTTATTTAACTAGGTAGGCCGTTGAGAACAGGTTCTCATTTGCAATGGCGACCTGGCCAAGAAAAGCGTAGGCGTGCAAGACAACAGATAGTTTCACATTCAATACAGTACAAGAATACATTAAATACTAATTGTATTGATGTGTCGAAATGAAAAAAACTTAAAGATACAGTATATGTAGTGCATATGTGGCATATAATGCTGATATATTTATGTATTAGCTGAATGAGACTAAATATAAGGTCATCAATTACTTGTAAGTAACTCATAGCATTTATTATAGCATAGCATAGCTTTTTTATAGTCCACAATTCCACTTTTCATCTGCCTTGAATGAAAGGGAAAACCTGGACACCTGGAGGATGTTATTTACCTTGTGCCTGATACAGGCACTTGGCAGCAAACACCACTAATGACAGACTCAAGAATCTGCTGAGGAGTAGCACTTTTTCTCTCCTGTGCATCAAATATTACATCCGATAATTAGGACTGAAAGTGGTTCTTGATCAGAGCCTGCAGGCAGAGGACAGGGTGAGTGATGGAAAGAGGTTTTATACAACAACACAATGTTGGATTCCATTCCTATTTTCTACCAAAAAGCAGGAAAGGGCTTCAGGGATTTGCATACAAATGAAGGGGCCTGTTTTGGCATGCACTGTTCTGTTTATCAGATTAAAACTATAGAAACCAAGGGGAGTGAATTTCCGTGTTAAGAATATCCAGTTTCTCTTTCACTGCGCCATAAATTCAGAGGGAGGTTGTGGGTAATGAGCTACGTCTCCCTAGGTAACGCCAGAGAGAGATATTTCACCACAGACTTTCTTACAATGATTCTATTGATGTCATTTTTGTTTGTTATTTTGTGACGGTAAAACCTGCTACATGGGATATCATGAGACAGCAGAGAAAACAGTAGCCATCCATAGGACATTAGCCAAAGGAATGACATGAAGATGAAAGATGTAAATGGACTGCATTTATATAGCTCTTTTCTAGTCTACTCAAAGCGCTTTACACAGTATAGGCACCATTCGCCATTCACACACACACACATTAATACACTGGTGGACCAGGCTGCCACCTGCTCATCAGATAAACATTCATGCACATTCACACACCGATCGGGAGAAATTCAAAGTTCAGTGTCTTGCCAAAGGACACTTCGACATGTAGACCAGGGATCAAACCACCGAACCTCCTATTGATAAACGACCACTCTACCGCCTGAGCCACAGGCGCCCAGATGTAGCACGCTACTAGTACTTTTATCCTAAGAGGAACATGGTGCATGCAGGAAACCATCCATGGCGCTTGCAAATCATAAGGCAGCTAGAGTTAACAATCTGGGACTAGGTTTGAATTATTAACACTGAGCCAATACATACAATGCAATACAGCCCCCTATTGACATCGGGAGAGCTACAAGTCTAAACACCACATCTCTTCCGACTGCGTCTTGGCTAAGAAGATGGTTACAAAATAAAAAATGCACTTACATGTGGCTCTTTGTAGTTTAGCTTACTTGAAGCTAATGTACTTCTATGTGATGATTCTTGCGGTTCTAAATTTCTGAGTTTGTACCTTCATGGTTGAATGCACTTATTGGAAGTTGCTTTGGATAAAAGGGTCAGCTACATTTGATGTAATGTGATGTACATGTGTATGATGCATTGGTATAAGCTGTGCAGATCAGACACAGCACACTGTCAAAGAACTAGGCTGGTTAAATCATTCTATGGCAGCAGCCACAAAAGTTCTGAAGTCTACAACTACTGTATCCTGCAAATATCTTACTGGGATATCTTGTAACACATTTTTATAATATTTCTAACTCCTCATTGCACTTTCAAGTGGAAGAAAATAGAAGCCACATAAAAGGGAAAGGGAAGCAGAAGCTACAGTCTTGGTTGAAAATGAGATGAACAGTTGGGGCCTTTTCCTTTATATGAAGGAGCAGAATAGTGAGCATGCAGTGAATAAAATGCTTTAAGCGGTCGCTAATTGGGAAAGAGGCCCCTCACCACAACAGAGATGCAGTTGTTTCGTAGGTTGAGTTCAGTCAAACAGTTGAGGCCCTGCAGGTTTTCCACTCTGGATATGTTGTTTCCTGCCAGGTTCAACACTCGCAGCTCGATTAGGTGAGACATGTTTTCGATCCTGCAGATCTGGATTAAAGCACAGCGAGACAAAGATAGTGCATAACATAAAACAATGTGAAATGGCAATTTAGATAACGATATTTCACGTATAGAGAGACACAAATAGGAGGCAGGCTTAGCAGAGCATAACAACATTGTATGAATTGTATACATTCATTGCTCACTATCACATGCAAATCATGTATTTAAATATCAACTATCATCAGACAGTTCACATCTATTTAGAATTGATTTAGCCTGCACACAGCTAAATGTTTTTGGGGAGCAAGAAAACCAAAACGCAATGGGCTCCATTTTCTTTGCAATGCCTGAGGCTACACCTTTTGCTAAAAAACAGAAATGGTATTTCCACTCCCTTCATTTACCTCAGAGCGAACCAATTCACAGCAACAATCTGCATCACTTGGTAACATCTTGAATGACTGATATGCAGTGAGTCACATCGAGCCGCGACTCCTGTTTGACCTCCCAAATCATAATAACAAACAAGTATTTGAGGGTCAGCCAATAGTGACAATATACCCAGGTCTCCCCCCTCCTCTCTCTGGGAGAGAATACTTACTGTAGGGGTCCCTGTCATAATGACATTATACACAGTACTTCAGAAGAATTCCTGGTGTTTGTTACAATGAGAATGATGTGTTTGCTCTAGTGAACACTGTACATGTTAGGATAAGGTTAAAAGGGCATCAGGGGTTCAAGGATTCTGTCAAAACGCAACACCCAACAATCAGTTGAAATGTTAAATACGGTAGATAATTTGGATTTGAAATTTAGAATTAAATAAAATAATGAAAAGCTGTTCAAACTAGAAATATAGATAACTAGAATGGTACTTTGATAGCGCAGGCCTTCACAAAGGCCACTGATGCATTCAAATGCTGCACGGATGGTCCCATTTCCCGAGTTGGAAAGTCGTTCATCCGACTTCAGTGTGTTCATGAGCTTTAAGTCGTAACGTGGAAATGACATGGACACTACAAAAAAGATGCGTTGTATTTTATTGTTCAGAGCATTTGAACAGCACATTGATAGCGGTTTCCAGTATTTGGTGTGACAAAGAAGAGAAATGGATTAGGTGAGCCACGAAATATGATCAGGAACTATTCTATACAATCCGATTATTCCGACAGCACATGAATGCAGCACAAATGCCCTGTATCCCAATGCTTATTTGTGTAACCACCCTGTGATTCATATCCAAGATGTAATGAGTTCTTCCTTGGGCCAGAAGTTTCTCTATAATCCTGCTGACATACAAACAAACAAAACAAACCAACCAACAGGCAAACCAAGCGGAAAACAAAACCTCCTTGGCGCAGGTAAATATAAGAACCACGATGAGTTTTGAGCTTTGTTATTTTTCTCAGCTCATCTCTTAAAAAAGGATAACTATTTCAAAAGCAGGCTCTGCAAAAGTTTCTAGGCTTAGTACGGCACTCCCAGATGGTCAGGGAGATCTTGTAGGTTCATATGCATAAAAACTAATTATAGGATTTTAAAATCAATAGATAAACCTACAGGGAACCACTGGTACATGGGAAGTGATATGTGCTTACCATCCCAGTCCTAGTCAGCGCACTTTTAGATTAATTGCAGTTGATTTATTTCTTGTTTTAGGGAGTTCAGGGGGACGGGCATTACAATAGAGATAAAAGTGCATAGCAGTTTCTGAATACAGAAAAAAAAACAGAGAGGGTAGATTGCTACATTTGCTTTTTGCATGAACAAGTGTACTGACAGTGGGTGTGTTCATATACAGGTGGCAGCAAGAAAATGAGAATAAACTGTGTGCATCAAGTCAAACCCAGGTCTGGTGATGGATACAACAGAGTGAGGTCATCACGCTGCATTGAAAGGCCTTTACAACAGTAGTATTGTGGTGTCAAAGCTGAAGGGAATACTTTCAGTCAACACACAGTCATCATCACACACTAACAGGACAATGGGTACCTAAAAGGTCAGAGATAGGAAGGCTTGTGACAGGTTTGTGGTTCAAATATGGAAAATAGGAAAATTCATGAACGTAAAGCAGTCAGTGGATGGCAAATAGCTGTAGATAAAATATAAATAGATCAAAGGTGAGCAAAAAAGACTCTCACAAGGTTAACATGATCTCAGGCCCAGACTTGGGCATCCCTGACCTGAGCAAGACATTAACATCAGCTCTTGTTCCTTGTAAACAATACAGTAATCACATCTTAACCATTCCATATAATGGCCAGTATTGTCAAAGAAGAGGTCACAAACACAAAAAAACATTGTGTTACAGATGTCGTTAATGACAGCAACGCCTAGAGTATCCTTGCGGGGGTCTCTGTTCCTGCTTCACCCTAACCCAAAGTGCTATGCTTCCCACACATGACAGATTCAGTCTAAACTAAATCATCGTCTTGATTTGTAGGAGGGATATCATTTCTACCATGGGCATGAGCTCAACAAACTCTGCGATACTTTTTCTTCATTTTACAGACCCTGTAGGGCATTCTCCACTCTCTTCTGTGTAGCAGTAGGAGTATTCAAGTCAAACTGCTCGAGTGGAAAACATTACCGCCTAACTAAAGATCGGTTATCCAACATTGTCAGGTCACATTGTAACCCCAACACTTGGTCACTGAGGCCAAGTGTGGGTTGGATGCACACTCCCAAAGAGAATATCTCCTTTTGAATACTTCCAGCAAACTGGAAATGAAAGGACATCCTGTTACAGAAATAAAGTGGAAAAAGAGATGGGGGAAGATGGGGGAAGATGGGGGAAGATGTGAGCGTCGCTGCTAGAGGATGGGAGAAGGAAAGGATGACAGTGACGTACTGCTTGTGGTTAAAGAATGCACACAAAAGAGGACAAGCAGCTGGTGTTCTATGGCCAATAGTGACTAAACAACAACCTGACTAAGTAGAATAACCACGACTTCCAACATTAGTTCAATTCTTTAAGTAATTAAAGTCCTCGCTGACTTCCCCCACTTCATGATCTAATATTATCATTGGGCAGCAATT